>NC_046659.1:60432098-60435203 GCF_010883055.1 Belonocnema kinseyi
TTCGGAACAATGAAGCGAGAGGTAATGTGGAAAATTCAAAATGGGAGGTAGAAAGGAGAAAAATGAGAAGGGTGTGTAATATTCGAGAAGGGGTTATGGAGTAGCAGGACATGGAGTTAGAGCTATTTGTTAAACAAGGAGAAGACAGATAGACAAAAATTATAGATTCGAGGTACAATAGATGGTATATGATGGTCAAAGGGTTGACGGAACCAGAATATCTGCAAAAAATAAAAGAGGAAGAAAACTGGAGTAGGGTTGTACAATTCAGAATGGGAGAAGGAGTGAGAGCATGCAGATATTGGATGAATGAAGAGGAGAATTTATGCAGAGTATGTGGATACGAAATGGAGTCATGGGCACATGTATTAGAGAGATGTACAAGAGAGGAAGAGGGACAGTTGAGTGTGGATGAGTGTGTAAGATGGATCTTGGATGGAAGTGGACAGGGAGTGATGTGGATGAAGAAATTTGGTGAAGTAAGGGAAATCAAGGGAGTAGGGCAGAGCCAAACGGGTGATCCTGAAAAGGGACAGTAAAAAACGAACATTGTTTTCAATATCGTGGAAAATTCATTTTTTTATGGTAAGAGGAAACGGAAGCCCTGGAGGCTCGCTCATTTTAGGAATTAATATCACTACTGTTATTATTGTTTATCCTACGTAATGCGAAAGAGTAGAATATAAGTAGTAGTTAAGTTAGACTAAGGATGGAATTGTAAATATATGTACAGGGAGCGGAGACCCTCAAACCCGTAAAAGGGAGAGATTAAATACATACATACATAAATATAAAAGAGTTAGATAAATTGAAAACTGCGTATTTTATGGAGATTTTTGTACAGCAGAAAATCGTTTTTGGTCATGAAGGTTATTAAAGCATTTTTGCATTTGCGATTTCTTAATTGTTTATTACTTTTAGATATTTTATTATATTTTTTAATATTTAAAGAAAAGAATAATCGAGGTTTTTTTGAAATAAGTAAAATTCAATTCTAAAATATTTCTAAATAAAAAATGGTATATTAAAGGCTCTCGAAAATGTACAAATTGCTTTAGAAATACTGAAGTATCATCAGAAAGATGTTTTCTTTAAAGAAACATTGAGTTCAATACCTTTTAGTAAGAAGATGGTTGAAGTTCATCATACGACTTGGTACGACGCTGCTTGAAACACTAGGATAACATTTTGTCACCGACAATCAAGTGCTTCAATAGGAAGTTGTTAGAGCGCGCAGTAGGACACAATAGTTTAGGTGGTTAAGGTAGGGTTCGAATCCTCGATGAGTGCGATTTTTTAAAGCGTTTAAGCGTGCAATTATATGTGTGAGTAACTGTGTGTGCAAATTACAAATTTAATCATTTAAGAAATGAAGATTATATGACAATAATTTAAAAAACCATTTTTATTGCTGAGAAATAGTGTTTTGAATTTACATAAACTGTCGCTTAGAATTCAGATTTCTTGTCTAACATACTCTTCTCAAGTACAAATTTCGTTAAGTTGAGGCAGAAGTCTATTGCTTCGATATTACATATTCTTATATTGAGAAAATATATTCTTGAAGTGTGTCAGAAATTGTTTCTCGGAAGTAAACTATGTTCTACACTTGAATATACCTCTGTATGAACTAATACAATAAAGTTTTATATTAATAAAATGTGCTATTCCATCTAAGAATACATTTTCTCACATAAAGAAAATGTACGTTTGTTCCAAGCATACAGTAGAAAGTATTTATTTATTTGCAACACACTCATATTCTATCGTCCTCATTCGTACCTGCGATTGATTTGAACCAAGTAAAATTTACTTGTTCCAAAAACAATTTTTTTTCAGTTTACAGAAATTACACTTTTTTGCCCCACTCAAAAAGTTGCACTGAAAAGGCCCACGCATTTTTTTTATTTTCAAATAAATAATTTAAACTACAATGGAGCACAAGTAGGACATCAAAATATAAATATCTGCCATTAATTACAAACAAACTGTCGTTGTTCCAAATTAAAAGTAATTAAATGATATCTACATATGAACATTATAAAAAATTGCGCAACACGTCTTTCATTGTCGAGCTCGCTTAACGTTTGGTCAAAATAACCTAGTTTGGCTAGTTGGATTTGTTGTTATGTTTATCGATGGTATCAATATTTCGAGCTCGTTAAACATTTGGTCAACATAACCTAGTTTGGATAGTTGGATCTGTTATTATGTGTATCGATGATATCAATATTTTCGTTAAGTAGTTCTTTATAAATATTTTGTACACTGAGATAATGGATAAAAAAAGAAAACACACTCTACAGCTGGCTCGAATACGTGTCAAGAAACATCCAGGAATACAAGAACTTAATCGAAATTCATCCAGTGAAAGCGATGTGATAGTTGATCCTGATAGTTTTGCAGCATCATCGATAATTAGACACATGACGAACTGTCAATAGTATGGAAGAAGATGGAAAAGCCAACATCTGCAATCAGCATCCAATATCGCTAGATTGAACATATCTAGAAGATGATGTAATGCAAAAATAGAAATCTCTTCTCAAATATTAGATTTGGAAGAACGAAGTGCACTGCATCCCTTCTTAAATACTAAGGGGGTTTGAATAGTTCTTTGAGAGTCTATAAATCAGCATCAAGAATCATTGGAATAACTATTGTAGCGAAAGACTGTGAAAAACTGTAACACCTGGCACCTAAAAAGTGGCTCCTGGAATAAAGAATGTGGACGAATGTGGGCCTCGAAATATTTGGACACAAGATGTAAAGTATGCTATGAGATTCTAGTTGAGTTTGGCGAACCTGTGCTTTGTAAGTGTAACTCTTATTTACACTAATATATGCGTTAACTCCGAAAACATTTGGACAGAAGATTCAAAGCTTACTAGGAGATTCTAGTTCCGTTTAGCGAATTTGCTTCGTAGGTCCCTTTTAATGATACTAGTGTGTGCATCTTCATAATATCTATACAGAATATATAGCTTTGCTATCGCGGTATACACGAGGTGTGTTCAAAAAATAAGGTGACTTTATGGTTTTCTCAAAAAATATTCATTTATTCCTCAATATTTATGTTGTCCCCTTCAAAGTAATCCCCCTCAG
>NC_046659.1:60435303-60454760 GCF_010883055.1 Belonocnema kinseyi
CATGGTATGAGCTAACCGATATGCCAAAATCTTCACCAACTTGTCTGATGGTAATTCGGCGATTTTTCAACACCATTTCTTCCACTGCTTGAACGTTTTCATCTGTTGTTGACGTGCTGGGACGTCCAGGGAGAGGTTCATGTTCGACATCCTCTCGGGCTTCTTGGAACAGCTTGTACCACTTATGCACATTTTTCTTACTCTGAGTAGACTCACTGTATGCAACTGTCAACATTTCAAGAGTTTTAGAGCACTGGATTCCATTTTTCACACGAAATTTAATGCAAACTCTTTGCTCCATTTTTTTCGAAAGAAGAAAATCACCGAGCTCACCAAACCCTTCTAACCTTTTACGCCTCTGCCAGAAAAACAACACGAGCTATATAGTCAAAACTGCGAACATATGATCCTGACGAGTGCATGAAAGCTTCTTCGATAGGTCATTTCCATTGATACCAATATGCGGGTTCATTCAATTGTTTTAATTTTAGCTTTAGGCCATATATGGAACAAAGAGATACATAGTCTATGTAAATGTAAATTTGATGGATCGGCTATTCGAATCGAGCGTTTCAGCCCAGTAGACGACTATGTATACGGTTCATAATATATTTTAAGGATTGAGATTTTTCATTTGTTTTTCATGAAAATATTCTTAATAAAAAATAATAAAACGAGTTCCTATTAGAAATTGTAAGCTATTTACAATTTAAATTATGTAGTCATGTGACACGAATTGCGTTAGTATAGAAATCTTGAATAAAAAATATCCGATTCTTAAAATAGGCAAGGAAAAATACAAAATAATATTGTGTCCTTTTTCAGTGCTTTTGTATTCAAGATAATTAGAAATAAAATAACAATCTTTAGAAACGTCACAGAAAAAGTTTGTTAAAAAGTAATTGTTCTTTTTTATGTTTCGTTTCATTTAAGTTCATTCATTATAATAAAGTGTATAATTGTGACAAAGTGAATTAAATAATAAACTAGTTTAAAAAAAGCTATTTCAGATAAAAACTGGATAATTATAAATAAGAAAACGAAACAAAATACGTGATAAAATTGTTAATTTTATACTGACTATTTCTCAATAGGCCTAGCATATGACAGTCTTCTATATACAATTAAGGGTTGAATTTATCTTCATGGCGATTTGTATGATAATTGCATTGTATCATTATTATTATATTTATTATTACTGTAGGGTTTCTTATTGACTCAATGTATTGCTCAATAGGCCTAGCATATGACTGTCTTCTATAAACAATTAAGGGTTGAATTTATCTTCATGGCGACTTGTATGATAATTGCACTGTATCATTATTATTATATTTATTATTATTGTAGGGTTTCTTACTGACTCAATGTTTAATTGTTTATAGAAGGCAGTCATATGCTAGGCCTATTGAGCAATAGTCAGTATAAAATTAACAATTTTATCACGTATTTTATATCGTTTTCTTAATTATAATTATCCAGTTTTTACCTGAAATTGCTTTTTTTAAGATAGTTTATTATTTAATAGATTTTATGCTTTCACGATGATTCTTTTTGATAAAAAGAGATATTTCGGGTTTCATTCGTGTAAAAAACTACGAATTGTTTGCCGACGTTTCGTGAACATTGCAGTTCACATCTTCAGGGCTGACCTGAAACTGAGGTATCAGGTCATGATGTTCTTAGGTATACTTTCTTGGATGCCTTGTGATTGGACAGAGCGCCCCACCGTGAGGACTGGTCAAACTT
The DNA here is from genome assembly GCF_010883055.1 of Belonocnema kinseyi. Lineage (NCBI taxonomy): Eukaryota > Metazoa > Arthropoda > Insecta > Hymenoptera > Cynipidae > Belonocnema > Belonocnema kinseyi. Next base: position 60,437,050 of record NC_046659.1, read on the forward strand.
GATTGGCCAATCAAGTCTTTTTTAAAAAATCCGGGAGAACGAAAAGCCAAATCGGATTGGTACACCCATAGAAATTTAGTTACAAAATACATTAAAACCGATATTACAGTTTCGTATAATCTTTTACGATTTAGGAAAATCGGGATGTTTATTAAAAAGTAGTATAGTATTTATTAATAATCTATGAAAAATTCACTATATTAAATTTAAGCAGGACCATAATGTCAAATATTAGAAAGATTGGAATCATTTTTTCACATTTTAAAAGAGAGGATTCTGAAATTTGCTAAAGACTATACTAAAAATTATGAATCATTCGAAAAAAATGTGACTGTCGAAAATACGAAAACGACATGTTCGTAACCCGCCGTGAAACCCCACCAACTCACACTGCACAATTATAGCACATAAGTACGCACATTATCATTATTAGTATTTGTACACGTAACAATGTAGAATACACATCGCATACACACGCATCGCACGCAAATCACGCTAAGAGAAGGGCTTTGAAGATTCCTTATATACTAAATCGTGAGAATTTTTAGAATTGTGAGATTGTGTAAAAACAGGAAAATATTCTCTTTTAATAAGGTCAAAACTGGGATTGAATTGGATTCAAAAATATCTATAGGTTTTTCATTTTTTTTAAATCACCTCGTTCCCGCCTCACATTCGGCTTGGTAATACGAATAACAGTGATGGGTCAAAAATTGTAAGTGCTCTGAACTTAATACAAATTTAGTATAAATGAAGTATATTATTATAAAATTACATAGCCAACCATTCATAAGAAAAAAGAGCTATAAATAAAATAATTCCTCATTTTTTTGCGAACACAAGTCGTCTTTGAAATCCTTAAAATCTTTATGAAATCTTTGAAACCTTTTGAAATCTTTGTGGATTCGTTGAAATTTCTAGTACTTAAAATCTTTGGGAAATTTTGAAATTTCTGTGAATTCCTTTGAAATCATTTTCAATTTTTGTAAAATATTTGGAATCCCTAAAAGTTTAAAAAAAACGTATTTGTGAATGCTTAGTTTAAAATTTGTTTGTTGAAACTTTTGTGTTAGTTTGAAATCATTGAAACGTTTAAAATCTTCTCAAAATTGTCAGAACCTTATTTGATAGTTTAAAGTCTTTGAAATATTTGAATTCTTTTGAAAGCTTCACAATTTTTGGAAATGTTCGAAACCTTCGTGAAAATTTTGAAATCTGCTGTAAACGCCATTTTCAAATCTTGAAAATCCTTGCAATCTTTATGAAATGTCCGAAATCTTTGGGAAATTTTAGTAAAATCTTTTGAAAACTTTGTGAATTTTTTTATTCGGTCAAATCATCGAATTCATTGAAATCTTAGTGAAAATTTTTTTAAATCTTCTAAGTGTTTTACAATTTTTGAAATCTGGTGCACTGTAACTTTTTTAAAATGTTTGAAATCCTTTAAATCTCATGAAATATTTAAAAGCCTTGTAAAATTGTTTTGAGATATTTTTAAACTAGTGATGTTAGACTATGGTGGTCCAAACAACCGACTTTCGAATAGAGGACACCCCCCCACCCCACCAGTTTGTGAAGTTGTCGGAAAAAAAATTCTTTCCAGGTTTGAGCCAAATCGATTAGTAAGACGTGCCACAAAGGCTCTGAAAATACCGTAAGATTAACATGGGGAAATTTTGGTTTTCGGAAAAATGGGTTTCAGGTTTCTGGATTTAAACTTAGCTTGCGAGAAATATTAAGAATTTGTTGGGAAGTCTCTAATCAATCATTTCCATGAAATTACTTTAAATTTTGATGCACCCGCCCCCCTTGTGGAGTCCCAAAAATGCCCCAAAAAAATGAAATTGCCATTTTTACCCAAAATTTACACATAAATTCTCTGTTTTTCCCTTTTTTGCCACAAATTATTTTTTTGTCAAGTGCAATGGTTTAAAGTATTTTTCAACTAATTAACAATTGTTTAAACAATTTATTTTTGTTTAAATCTTTTTTTGCACTTACTTATTGAAAGGTACATTTTTTATGTTTGATTGGACAATTGGTCATTTTTAGGAATAATGATCTTTGTTTCAAGCATTTAGTATTCGTTTAAACAATTTATTATTATTTAATTGCAACTTTTTCTTAAAAAGGGGTATAAAACTCTAGTTTTTTAAAACTTTAGTTAGCTTCGCTGCTTATTATTAAATATCTACGTCATTTAGATACTATTAACTTATTTTTCAATAAATTCTTATTTGTTTAAATAAATTTTTTTTGTTTAAACAATTTTTTTCGAAAATAAATGTTTGAAATTTCTGCCTTTCTGCAATTATTGTGGTAATTTGTCATTGTAAAGAGCAAAATGTTTTGTCTAAACCACTATCGTATTGTTTAATAAATTTATTAAACATTAATGTAACAGTTTATTAGAAATTGTGATTCAAAAATCTGATTTTGGTCTCAATTCAATTAAGTATATCGCTTAATGTTAAATATTTAAACGTTAAGAAAATGCTTTAAATAACTAATATTTGTTCATTAAATGTTTTACATTGATCATGAAAAGTTAATTTTTTTAGTAAGACTTCATTCTATAAAAATTACATACAATTTTATCATTCTGAAATTATTTTTATAATTTTTTCCTTTAAATCACCCTCGTAGACAAACTCGTTTGTCCTCTGGAAGCTCAAAGTAAGTTTTTTTGTTTATGTCGATCCCGCAGATTAGCTGTTTGTATTCTCAAAGGAATTAAAAATATTTGTATTTTTTTAACGTCACTGGAAATTAAAACACCAAATTTTAATCTCAACAATGAAAAATTACCACATTAATTGCAAAAAACAGAAAATTCAAAAATTTCTTCTCGAAAAAAATTATTTAAACAAACAAAATTTATTTAAACAAATAGGAATTTATTACAAAATAAGGTACTAGTATCTAAATGACGCAGATATTTAATAATAAGCAGCAAAGCTAACTAATTTTTTTTTAAACTAGAGTTTTATACCTTTTTTTAAGAAAAAGTTACAATTAAATGATAATTAATTGTTTAAACAAATACTAAATGCTTGAAACAAAGATAATTATTCCTGAAAATGTCCAATTGTCCAATAAAACGTAAAAAATCTACCTTTCAATAAGTAAGTGCAAAAAAAATATTTAAACAAAAAAAAATTGCTTAGACAATTGTTTATTAGTTGAAAAATACTTAAAAACATTCCACTTGACAAACAAAAACAATTTATGGCAAAAAAGGGAAAAACAGAGCATTTACGTGTAAGTTTTGGGCAAAAACAAATTCTTCATATCTCCCGCAAGCTAAGTTTATATCCAGAAACCTGAATCCCATTTTTCCGAAAACCAAAATTTCCCCATGTTAATCTTATGAGATTTTCAGGGCCTTTGCGGCACGTCTTAATATTAACCGATTTAGCTCAAACTTGGAGGGAATTTTTTTACGGCAACATCACAAAATGAGGGGAGGGGTGGCATGCCCTCTAATCCAAAAAAATGTCAAAAGTTATGATTTTGGACCACCCTAATGTACACGCATCTTTTAAATCGTTGAAATCCATAAAATCTTTGTAAAACGTTCATAAATCTTTGTAAATATTTTAGAATCTTTAAAATAAATTGAAACCTTCTAGAATCTTTAGCAATGCTTTGTAATCTGATGCTCAATACCTGATGGTCAAATCCTTGAAATTTTCAACTAATAACTTTTATAATTTGTAAGTTGAATATCACAAAAAATGTATACTTTAGCCAATTAATACCACTCTTGCCTTAAAAACAAAACACTGGAAAACACGTGTCCATACATGAATCTTGACCAATTTAGCGGGTACAATCGGCGGATTCGGCTAACCTTGGGAGACTATCGGAGCTATTCGGATGTTTTGATATAGTGTTTTGCAATTTCCTCAACTGAAGATTACAATTTCTGTTAGCGTCTATCACAGAAAATAAAAATATTTCTTATTACCTTTCACTTTCTCTTTGACTATATTAATTTGCAGAGTATTTATATTAACTTTTGTACCTCAATCTATTAATTCCTATAATAGCTTTTATACTATTTGAATATGTCATCATAAATTTTTCTTATTCTGCGTTTTAATATATAAAATATCAATCTTTGCTATTGAATCTACCAATTCTTGTTCTAAAGATATTAAGTTTTCATGTTCTAATTGTAAAGTTTCGTAATTACGCTAACAATAATTTTAATACTTACGCGATTTCCCTAAATCGTAATCGACTATATCAATTATGAATATTGAAATATCGAGTATTATTATAAAATTTCTTTCAGTGTATTATATCCATTGTCCCTATTGATTTTATTAGGGGTTTTTAAGATTTGCATTGCTTCTCTATGTTTTCTTGCAAATTTGTTGTGTGTTTTTGCAATGACTGTTGTTTCATCAAATAAAATGTTATGTCCTATTTCGATATGATGTTCAGCTAGTTCTGTAACGTCATGCAAGGTAGTACGAACTTGAAATTCAGGAAGGTATATTCTTCTATTTCAGGTAACAAAAGCCTTACAGGTTATTTCAAGTTACCTTCAATTTACTTTCAGAACTGAATATTGAAATTTAGAAACATAATTTACTGCAATCCAGTAGAAAAATGCTGATTTCTTATTTCAGCTAAGTTAATGCTTCATTCAAGATAGTTTGCACACTTATATTCAGTTACTTCCTTAATTAAAGTAAAATCTGAAATTAAGTCAGTACAGGAATTTTACATCCATTTATCTTCTTACTTGTATGGAATGTAGATTAAAAATAAATGAGATTTTATTGAATATAATAAATGTCTAGTAGATTATAAATTTTATATATTCAATAAATTCTTAATCCTAACTTTGTTCGTCGTTCGTCCAGTATAGAAAGGTGGATTAATGTAATATGAATGTATGTTTAGTAATGAATATTTGCTCAGAACTTTTCAAATGAAAATTTACCTATTTCAAAGAATACCTAAATTTTTTTTCAAATTTATAAAAAGAAGTTCTGGTACTGTAATCAAAATTGAATAATTTTTCCCCGTATATTTTATTCACATAATGTAAATATCGTAAGTCAGGCATGTGATGTAGTTTAACTGAAAACTTAATTGAAGAGGCGTGAAGCAATCCGCCCAATTTATTCTGCCTGAATGAGATTTTCTCGAATCGTGCGAAATGTCTTGATGATGGGGTATTCATGAAGCTTTTTATTATTAAACTTTTACTCGGGTAACCCCGGTTATACATCATAGCCACGGACTAAGTCAAGTGACTGATGAGATTAGAATGTTATAAGTTAATTCAAATAATTTAATACGATGCTTGAAACCTCCTGCGATGATGTTTTAGGTATACAATTACAAGCGGCCACGAGCGTTGGAGGTGACAACAGTAACCTCTGGAGGCTTTCTTAGAGCTACCATCTGCCACTCCACAGGTTTTTAGTCGCTCGCTTCCTGATGATCAAGAAAGTTTCTTACAATGCGACAGGTGTTTAATAAAACCACCTTCTGAGCTGCTGCCAATACCTTACTGACTCCTAAATGTTCAAGATGTTCAGTGCATCTGGCATGCACATTGCCTGTAGCCGAAATCACAAGGGGATGAATAGATGCATTATTCACATTCCTTCATATGGTCTTTACTTCATGCCTTAACTCGCTATACTTGTGGATCTTGGTTGTATAGGTTGACTGCAAATTTCGATTAAGCGGACAAGCAATGTCGATAATGTAGACTCTTCTACCTTTTTTTCTCGCGTCACGATGTCAGGTCGATTGGCCCGGATGTAATGATCCGTTTGAATAGTAACATCCCAATATAAGATGTAATCTTCGCTTTCTAAAACGGGCATTGAAATTTATCTATAGAAGGGCATCCATTCTCTTAAGAGTCCCAGGTTTAGGGCAAGTTGTTGATGTATAATACCCGCTACATCATTATGTCTGTGCGTATATTCTCTCTGAGCCATTACGCGACAACCATCAATAATGTGCTCGATGGATTCGTTAGTATCTTCACATAATCGCCACCGGTCAACCACGTCTTGATGTAACACGTGTCTGCGAAAATTCCAGGTGCTGACAACTTTATCCTGTATTGCAATGACGAATCCTTCCGTCTCTGGCTACAGAACACCCTTTCTTAGCCAAATATTAGATGCCTCACCATCCACTTCATTTTGATCTAACGTGTTGAGATGCTCGCAATGGATGGCTTTCTGCCTCCATTGTATTTCTAATTCCTCTATAATTTCTGCCCTGATACTCAAGGCCCCATCTGAGGACAAATTTAAGGGCGTGTATTCAAGATCCGCTTGACAGATGGTACTAAATTTCGTGGTAGAACTACCCTTTCAATCGCTGAATTTCTGTGGTGCATTCGGTGCTTCGTGATTTCTACGCGAACAATTCTGTTTAACTTTTCAAGGTCGGTGTTAGACCATTTTATGAGCCTGAAGGAGTACGTGAGTACAGGGATGGCATATGTGTTGATCGCCCTGATTTTGTTTGCCGAGTTGAGAAAACTCTTCATAATTAATCTGAGTCTCGTAGTGAAGGCAGTCGTTAAGCTTGTCTTAACTATCGTATGTTTAATACCCTTAGATTCAAGAATACCCAGATATTTATATGATTCGCCTGCAGTCATTGCCTCGATGTCATTTTCGAACTCGCATGGCTTAGAACGTCAATAATGCGTGGGCAGATTTTGTAAAGTTTTAAGACTTTAAGCAAATAGTCATGCGACACGAAAGGAAACGCTTGCTTGTAGTCAATGTGTGCCATGTGTAAGTTCCTTTGATGCTTACGAGCTTGAGTCATGACAACAGCGTCTATAGTGACTAGATCTTTACAGCCTCGTGAGTTTTTACAACATCCTTTTTGTTCTTCTGTAAGAATGTGATTCTCGTCGCAATGAGAATATACCTTATCTGCAATGATAGCTGTAAGACATTGATAAATTATTGCAAGACAGGCTATCGGTCGAAAGTCAGATGGATTTTGAGCGTCTGATTTTTTTGATATCATATACGTAGTACCTTGGAGCATAAAACCTGGCATCAGATCTCGGTGTTCAATGATCTTCTGAAAACACCTTGCCAACGCAAGATGCACACTTGTCAGGTACTTGTACCAGAAGTTGTGCACCATGTCCGGACCTGGAGCTTTCCAATTACTTGCCCTTTTCAAGACCGCTGAAACATTCAAAGCTGTGATGTTTGCCGGATGTATTTCAAGGCTATTGCTTGCCCTTGCATCCTCCAGTTTGAACCATGCAGTGTCCAAATTGCATCTGTTCATTTTTCCCCAAACACCCGACCAGTAGTTAGTCATATCTTCCAATTGAGGGACTTCGGTGCCTTGGTGGTTATTTGGATTTACTCTCAGTTCACGATAGAACCTTCTTTCATCTGTCTGAAAGTTTAGATTTTGTTGCTTTCGTGCATTACTTTTCTTGTGCCGATGCTGTCTAGCTGTAAGAACATCAAGTCTCTATCGTTGAGAGTCTATTTCCTTTTTTATATTGAATTAATCCACCCAAATTGCACCTTACTTTGCTGACATCCATATCCAACCTGATCTTCCATGGTGGATCTCGACTCCCTTGCTGGGACAAAGACTGCATTTGCAGGCCTAGTTTTCCGGCCCAACGTTCTAATGGTTTCCACAGCTGCACAGTATACAAGAGTTTACACCTCTAACGCAGTTTGTGCTACGTTCAAATACGTAGGTAAAACCTTGCTGTTGAGATGTGCTATTAGTGCACGCAGATCATTTGTGATGTTCATTTCGAGCAGATAATGCCTTAGTGTTGGTTCTACATATCTGAACTCTAGTAAAGCATGACCAAAATTCCTTTCCAGGTGCTGTAGTTTTTCTGAGATTTCCCTATTGAAATCATCGTTAGTAAAATCCGGATGTGGTTCAAATGGATCCGGTGCATAATGTTCATTATCCCTAGCACCTATTCCTTCAGCATCAATCAAGTCTTCGTTATCCACATCTTCCAAAGGCGAGCTCATCAATAGGACGCTGCCGTTCCACTTGCATTTTGATTGCAGCTATTTCAACAGCCGAAAGCAGTCTGTTTACAGATATTGAGCGTTTTTGATCTGCCAGATTCTGCTCATTTATTTTTGTGGCTAGCTCTGGCTAGTTAAGTAAGAAGAGTCTATGATGTTTTCTCCTCACACTTTGCCCACATTTCTTTGCCAAAAAATAAAGGCGCATAACATCGCTGTTCATATGGTATGTCCATTTTCGTCGCTTTTTTGGTTGCTGAACCTCTGCTTCTGTCTCTGATTGTATAAGGTCATCCACCTCTGAAGAATGTGGTGGTGTTGGATCATCAATAGGTTGAGGTTGTTTAATCTCGATTGCTCGGTCTTCTGTAACATGTAGATTAGTCCTGATGTCCTTCATCTTAGCGATAAGATCTCTTAGTGCGACTTTTTGTATATTAGGATACTTTGCAGCAAATTTTGTTCTTAAATTGTATAATTTTTCTATTTTTGTTTCAAACTTCGCACTTTCGTAATAGAGACGCTCCAATTCCTCTTTCATTGTGGTATTCCAATTGATGCTCTCCCACGGTATTTCTGTCGAGGTGGTTGACTTCAAATAGCTAGCGCTAGCCAAAGCATCCTCAGCAGGCACAGTTGATGTTCCACTGCTTACCGTTTGTCGCAGATGTTTTTGCTGGCCAGCTGTTTGATAAATGAGATCTGCCTGACTATGTCGCAGCTCACCATCGCCACCGTCCCGCATGCTGTGGCCTCGAGAAGCGACAAGCGTTTCAAAATCTTTAATATATTCTCCATTTTTCATTTATGGGTTTTGGTGTTCTACTTAGTTCCTCTTCTCTTCGTTATCAGCCTATTTGGAGTGGGAAACCCTGTCAGTAGCAATGCTACCGCCAAAATTGCCGCCAAACTCATGAGAGGAGAGATCAAGCCCTACCGCGACATCAAGGCGGTAGGGCGTTTAAACTATTTCCCTTTCGAAGTTAGGCATGTCTCACTCGGTCGCGAAGAGTGTAATTTGAGGAACGGGGTTTAGATTTTTTAGATTGATCTAGAATTATCGTGTTACTTATGTGTCAAAATTTGTCAAGTGGGCCACTTTTTTTATGGTTTGTGATTTTTCTGCAGGAATGCGTGATAAGCTGGAGTTTTAGATAAATAAGATGACCCTAAAACATTTTTGCAAAATTTTCATTTTTTGAGTCGTTATTGTTATTTAACATTTTTAGCATTGTTCTCGTAATTAATTTTTTTCTTCCGATCGGTACAAACTATCGCCATAATTTTTTGCATGTTTCGTTAAATATGTTCATTCTATAAAATAAGAATAATTTTACCATTGTTGCATAAATATTGATGAAATTAGCAACAATTTTTATAAACAAATAGAATTCATTCTAACTTCTCAATTAATTTCAATGCTTTACTTGATTAATTGCGATAACTCGTTTAATTACGAAGATTTAGTTTAAAACAATTAGGGAACTCGCATATCATCAAAAGTTGTGCGTGTTTTCGTGTTGATGTTCCGCGCTCCATGCCGCGCGACGTACGATACATGAATTTCGCTGCGCGCTGCAGCGCGTCTGGGCCAGCAGCATCTTACACGTTTTATCGTGAATATCATACGTTCGCGGCATGGAGGGCGGCACGTCAACACGAAAACACACAAAAATTTTGATGATATACTAGTTCCCTCATTTTTTTTACCAAAATCCATGTAATTAAACGAGCTATTGTAATTAGTCAAGTAAAGCATTGAAATCAATTGAAAAGTTAGAAAGAATTGCATTTGTTTATAAAGATTGTTGCTAGTTTTATCAATATTTATGCAACAATAGTAAAATGATTTTTATGTTATAAAATGAACATATTTAACGAAACATGCACAAAATTATGGCGATAGTTTGTACCAATCGGAAGAAAAAAGTTAATTACGAGAACAATTCTAAAAAAGAAAAATAACAATAACGATTCAAAAAATGAAAATTTTGCAAAAATGTTTTAGGGCCATTTTATTCTTGTAAAACTCTAGCTTATCACGTATTCCCGAAGAAAAATCACAACCCTTAAGAAAAAAGTGGCTAACTTGACGAATTTTGACACTTATTTGAATAACACTTTCGTTCCGGATCTCTGCTCCGACCCAGGTTACTGGTCAATCTTTCTAGCAATCACACCCAGTGAAGAGCCGCACAAAGCCGTCATGCGAGGTTCCCGACTAGGGCCCATTAGTATCCAAGGTTTTTTGTTTCAGGCGTCATTCACTCTACTGACACTCTTTTTATTAACTATTTGTCGCCATACTTTTCTGTCCTGACATACTTCTCTAGCTTACTTCACGCCCAAGCATTTTTCCATGCAAGCTCTCGTGTTTCTCTGGCTTCTTTATATGTCTCTTCTAACTAAGGTTTCATTCACATATTATAGCCATTCTTTCCGTGGTCTGCCTCTGGGCATACTGCCATTTCCTTTACCTTGATACACTTGTTTCGTTAGTCGTTCATCTTTCGTTCTATCAAGATGTCTGATCCACCTTAACTGACTCCTTTCCCATGTGTCAACTCGTGTCTCTTCTACCCCACATTCTTTGAGGATTATCTCGTCAAAGAAATTTGTTGATTCTTAATATATAATTGTATATTAAATGAAATAATTTTTAATATCCTAACCAAGAAATCCTAATCGTTTGATATTCACATCATTGCCATTGATGATGATGAATGTTATTGTTTAATCATTATTTTCTCCTGGAACTTCAAAAATCGCTAAGACTTTATATGCTCTTTCAGTTTCCGTTGTCTTGTTTTTATGATTGATTGTCTTCTTTTTTATTCTTGAAGTATATAATTTACATATTCAGATTTAATTTATTGATTATTAATCGAAAAATAAGTAACTGTAATTTGTTCTCAATTAATGGAAAATAATAAATATGCAAGCCCGAATTCTTGATTAAAAATAATATGTTTACAGTCTCATCAGAGAAGGTATTAGATTTGTGTAAAATTTACACCCCCCCCCCCCCCCCCCCCCCCCCCCCGTTTTTTAAAGTGCCCACGTTTTGAGACCCCTTGAATCCAAAAAACAGTTCTTTAATAATGTCTTAGCATGGTAATTTTCGAAAGAATTGACATATTGGATTGGACTTTGGCATACTCTTTTAATGTCCTAAATGGAAGGTCAAGCTTTCGTTAGCCAGCTATTTTGGATACACATTGAAAAAGTTAGAGCGTTTTGAAAATGTCTGAGACCACTTTTTTAAGAATTGGAAAAACAAACCAAGAGACAAAAAAAATGAAAAGAAAAAACAAGGTTTTCCTTAATAAAGTACACTTTCGTGAGACAAGACGATATTACATCGTCCATAATCGTAACGATATTTTCTTGATCCAAGAAAATTGTTCTTGTTTCACGAACGTGTACTTTACTGAAGAAAACCGGATTTCTACATTCAAGTATAAGGTTTTCCTTAATCAAGTAAACTTTCGTGAGGCAAGAAAATTACATCCTCCATATTCATACCGAAATTTTCTTGATCCAAGGAAAATTTCGTTATCTCACAAAAGTTTACTTATTCGAGGAAAAAGAAATTTCTCCATTCGCGAGACAAGAAAAATATTCTTAGGTGAAGAAAATATTGCTTCGTCCATACATTCGGAGGTATGTTCCTTGATTCAATGCTAATTTTTCGCTTTCGGGTAAAAAAGTCAGATTTTCCTCCCACTGCATCGCTTATTTATTCAACCATCTGAAAAATAATCTTTACACTTTAGAACATCAAATTAAAATTCGGCCTACCACTTTAAAAAAAAATGCAAAAGGCTCTCAGCTTTGCGGGGGCTCCACCGCAAATAGCTACGCTTCTGACGAATTCGCATCTGTCAGCGGAGGTCCTGCTCCTACCTGACTTCACTTGAAAACGTCGGCAACGATAGGAGCGAGAGGACGCGTGTTCAGGTTTCTCGGACCCCAGTATTCTTTTTTTTAATTCTTCAACTTCTCTTCTGGTGTTATCGGTTCGTGACAATTAACAGTGCAATCCGTTCTCTCTAGTGCAACAAGTGAATACTATTTTTTTTTTAATTTTAATTTACAACTACAAAATATTACTTTATTTAAAATTTTTAACAAGTGTTAAATAATACAACGAATAAACAATCATCGTTTCTAAACTGCTTCCAACACAACGACGGTGACGAATGCAGAGCAATGGGTTTTAAACTTGGTATCATCGCTCTTCAGATGCGGAAGTGACGTCAAGATAGACTACATGAAATAACAGTATGTACTCCTATCGTAAATCTCTTAATTTATTCATTTTATAGAATAGAATTTTTATTCGATAATATTACTGATAATTCCGTAATACTAGCCGGTGACATTTTCATTAAATTTATTTTTGATTTTCTTGAGACGGTTCGCAGAAACAATCTTATAAATTGAAACATACTGGAATGTGACTAAGTAATCGCAAAAGATGAAACGCCGACTCATTTGTCACTGACCTCTTATTACATGCATTGAAACACGTGTTTATCAGAAATTTGTACCAAGTCCAGAGGTTTGAAAGCGTCTGCGTCGTCAAATTGGGAATTTACCAACTTTTTTGTTTGTTTGCAAATTAGTGCTCGGAATTTCTAATGATTGTGAAAGAAAACAAGACTTATGAAGAAAGACTTGATCATGTTATCCTTAATTTTGAAGGGGTCATCAATTTCTCGTTTTTGGGTCATTTTTACAAAGTGGCCCCATTTCACATATTTTCCGTAAAAAGGCTCTTGTTATTAAAATTATTGTGTAATTAATGTCCACTTTAAATTGAGTTGCTTTTTTGTAATAGTTGAAGCCGTCGTCAAACTTTTTCTGATGATCATCCATTTAGTTCTAATTGGAATTTTCTTAAATCTGAGGTAACATTTTGTTTCCTTTTTCTTTCTTTCTAAATTCTTTTTTGAGAATACACTCTTTTTTATGTTGTAAAATCTTTATTTCCAACTCTCAACAATTAAAGAGTACAGAAACATAATTTTAATTTTAAATTATTTTACATGTAAAAAAATGTATTTTCTTGAACTCTAAAAAATGTATCTGTAATCAAACATTTTTATACATCCGCTTGTCTGCTGAATATAGTTGCAGCTGATTCGTTCCAATTCATAGTTTTTACAACATCGCTCAACGTCAAGCAGAATTGACTTGAACCTTCGATCAATCAGCATTCACGTCATTTTTCCTCTCAAAATATGAAAAGATTTAACAGCTGGGAAATAAATATGGAAAATTTGATTGTTGATGGAAGAAAAATAACACCTAATAAAAAATGCGTAATTAAGCATTATCAACAGTTTTGCAAAGTACATATTCCTACAAAAGACTGTCATTAATGTTCATTGTGAATTAGATAACAAAATTAGGGAATTTCCGGAATACGAAAAATTGAAATTAGATTCTAAGCATGCAGCAAATCGTGATCTACTTATGCAATCCTTCAATGGTAATTGTGGAACTATTGAACTGTTTTTCCGATCACATAACAAAAAGTCTTACGTGAAAAACTCGGATCGTTTTAAAAAATCAAAGTGCAGATAAATACAGGAAAAATAAAATTGCAGTCTCATATTTATAAATCCATGAGCGAAAGATGATTTTCTATAGAAAGATAATTGAAAATATCTCTTTGGTTGGGTCAGATAGATAAATAATGAAGGAACAGAAAAAGTCAGGATTGAAAAATCTTATGTCTCGTTGCTTGCGGTTCAATTTTTTTTATTACTGGAATCACCTCTAAGAGAAAGCGTGATTTACTATTTAAGTAGGATGAGCGATCTAATACTTTCGCATGTGCATAGATCTTGTATATATATATTTTTTTTTTTTCACAATATAGCAAGATTTTCTTAACGGAGGTAAGGTATGTCTTGTGAATTAACAAGAGGATATAATTTACATACCTGGGACAATGTATAAAATAACAGTACTGTGATGATTCACTGCAGTTTCACACTTTCATCCCACTATGTATTAGAATCGACAAAATAAGTTATTGACACTCTTTAATTCTTAACTTCGTAACTATTATAGTAGACACGCTCTCTAATTTTAAGTAACTTAGAAGTATAAGGTGGCTAACCATGAGTCTCACATCAGTCACTAATTTCAGTGATTAACCAGTGAATTTGACTGATTATTGAGTGGGTTTTCGCTCTTGTTATTATGTCAACATTATGTTCAAGTCCTAAGATCATCATCTGTCTCTTCACATTATACATTTTTTTAATCTTTCCCTTTATTATTAGCGATTATCATTAACAACATTTATTTAAAGTGATTAAACCCTATTTGATTTTACAAACTACAAAGCATAGTACACTCTAAATTTGAATCAGTCATAAGTGACTGATTCACATTTAATTTTTACTTATTCAAATAGTGCCGTTTTGACGACTGACTTTTAAATTAAAATGACTTTTTGAATCATTGTTGGCTATTTTGACTTTATGGCTGTGAGAAATTCTAAATTATTTATCTACAGGTTTCGATTGAACGCATGAAATATGTATCAGGCTGAATCCTGACTTAAATCGTTTTTGAAAGTTTTCCGTCAACTCCTCGACATTTATTTATCTCTGTAAACAAAAATAGAAAAGTTTTTAATTACCTGTATAACTGTATATCTATACATTTGAACTGTATTTTCAATGTTGCATTTTTTAATAAATTTCTTACTTTAACAAATCGTATGATTTTTTTTTAATCTGAGAACATGGTGTCCCATTTCAAGTATTTTCCTCAACTCTGACGTGTGAAAAGAAAAAGCAGAATTAAATTTCCAAATAATTTTTTTAAACTTAAATATTTAGAATTTGTAATCAATATTCAAATTGTTATCCTTGTGGTTCCCTTTTCCGTCAAATTTGTCCTAGGTAGCATCCTCGACAAGATATGTAGGGTCTTCAAATTACATAAAAAATGTACCGAAATGTGCTAAAAGTACGTTGTATGAGGCAAATCATAAATAAATTCAGCTTAACAAATAAATATTTAAATTATTATTTCAAGGAATTTCTAAATATTTCACAGCATTTTAAAGGAATATGTACGGATTTTATAAGATTTCCCAGGCTTTCAGTAATTTTACGTTTTAAGTAGCGGAAGTGTTATGCTTACCTTTTTTGTTAAATTGTTGACAACCGTGAAATACTACCTGAAAAACAGTCCAATCACTGAAAAATAACTTTTCGAAGATAAACTTAAACTTTGCACAACGCAGAGAAATGTACACTATGATTCCAAATAAAGGGATTTAGATTCGGGCATCCTTTAATGAGTCATGAATTCTGAAACTAAACCTTTTGAAAGAGAGTATATTTGCTTGGCTGTGCCGCACAGATAAGAAAACTTACCTGTGCACAGGTATAGAAATGAGAAATGTCATTAGGTGCACGAAAAAAGTGCATTAATCTTTCCTGAATTATTTCTTCAGTCGGGGATAACAGCGAATCTTGAACAAATGTCATAAATATTGTATAAATTTCAGGATTTAATGTAAAACAAATGTATAATAACTCTTCAAGAGTTCTGAAAACTTCACATTGAACTCCGATTTAAAAATGTTTATAAAATATATGAAGAAATTCATGAAAACACGTTGAAAACTTTCGTAGAAATCACATTTGAGGTATTGAGAGTTCGTGATCACATAATTATAAGGTCTAGATACCTCAATTCTGTTAAGTGTATAGCAAAAGTCTCGAAAACATGATAAAAAATCTCATAAACATTCAATTCGAGGTATCGAGTGTTTGTAAAGTACTTCAATATAAGATCTATAGACCTCAGTTCTATTTCCCCGCGTCCCTCGTCCTCAGCCAAAGCTTTTGTTTAATGTTTAACATATTCCTCAATTTCCCTTTACGCTTTACAAGTTTTTAATGAATTCAAATTATTTTAAATGATTTTTAAACATTTCAAGAAATTTGAAAGAGTTCATGTATTATTTTTTAATTACAAAATATTTTCAAGTATTTAAAAGTATTTAATGTATTTCAAAATAATTGAACGGCAGTCCGAGAGATTTTTAGTGATTTTAAGTGATTTTAAGGGATTTTGTGCCATTTCAATGGATTTGATATGGTTTAAAAAGTGAGTGAAGGAATTTACAATCTTAGAAAGCATTTAAAATGATTTTTAAAAAAATCTAAAATAAAATCTAAAATCTAAAATAGTTAAAGTTTTTAAATATCTTGAAATCTTCAGGTAGAAATCCTTTGAATTCTAAAAAATTTCTTAATTTATATATTTTGATTTTTTCAAATCTTTTATGATATCTTAAAATATTTTTGAATTTAGTTTAAATCTGGTTTAATCACATAAAATATTCAATAATAATTTGTAATATTTCTAAAATCTAAAAGCTTAGTACATATATTATTATAAGCGTAGCAATATTTTTTATATAATGGTTCACAGAAATTTGCAGACGGTCGTGCACAGCTGTCGCTTATATTTCAGATTTTTTTTGTAATACTTCCAGCAAGGTTAGTCGAGAGGCTTTAGGCGTTAGGAATTAGGAATGCGAAACTTATAGGGTTTCGAACCCCAGGGCGAATAAATATTTTTATAGCGTGGGATATAGATTGTATTTTAGATTTTATAGGGCCATTTTACGTTTTTCTTAACCTGCCTTTTAATAGAGATGGCGTCACCTCGGCCTTTACATTTTATAGTACTTTGTTACACATTTCGTTGCATAGTTCAACTCAATGTAAAACAAAGACGATTTCAAATTTTATTAAACTCCCATCGTATCATCTACTATAGGATTAGTTCTATAAAATGTAATGGGTATTTTTTTCCGTGTGGCAACGTACTGTTGTTTGATGCAGACAAGGGCAACAGGTTGCCACCAGTGCAGAGGAAAACTGTAGTGAAAATTATTACATTAATTGCAAATGGGCGGGTTACAGAAATAGAAAAATTGTTTAGAAAATTTCAACCCATATATATCAAAAAGGTACCTTAAAGGTAATTTTAACTAAAACTTGGAAAATATTCCATAGCGGACAAACTTATGTAATTATCACGCGTTGATGAGAGTCTAAACTTCGACCTTGACCCTGACGGCCGTTTGAAGGTCACGGCCGCTCAGGTTGGGCAAGTGAGGTCAATTTTTAGCGTTAAAAAAAAACATTACCCAAGGGTTTTTGAGTTTGCTAAGGCTGAATCTATTTTTAATGAATGTGACTTGTTTTGACCTTGGGGATAGCCTTGATGACCTTCATGATTATTTCAAGGTCAAATTTTGTTTATAATGAAAAGTTTCATTTTGTCATCGGAAATTGAAATTGAAATAAAGGGAAATCGTACAATCAAATGTGTATATAGGTCAAAAGCCGAATTCGACGCTGAAGGTCACTTTAAGGTCATTTAAGCTTATACGAGGTCTGCTTACCTTTGAGGAGAGAAACTTTCAAATTTGTTTTGATACGATTACCCTTTATTTCCATTGCTGGTGACAAAATGTCCCGTTAAAAAAATGCCAATCCTTTAAAAAAAGTTTTGTTGTTAAATATTTTATTGCAACATTTGTCGTTTGTCCATCAGCTGAAATTGCTTATTTCTAATGTCTTTTTTCTTATTTAAACTTTACACATACAGTGTACTGAGCCTTCCCGTTTTTTAACT
>NC_046659.1:60454860-60456261 GCF_010883055.1 Belonocnema kinseyi
GTAAAATTCTTTTAAATATTTGAGAATCTTTGAAAGACTGTGAAATTGTTGCATGAAAAAAAGCAATTTTTTTATTTTCCATTATTTTGTATGCTGTCAAAATTAGAATTTTTGCTTTTTCAAGAAAATTCACAAACTTGTTATGATAATCTTGTAGGGCATTTAGAAATAAAACTTTTTCTTCTCTTGGCTTTTTTCATATCGTCCTTTATTTGCCTTAAAAGGTTTTATTTTCGTGTATTTTTTTGTTGTTGGAATGTAGTAAATGCTATAACCCTGGTAATTTTTTATTTTATAAAATATTCATAAGGATAAATCGTTCGACTTTTTGAATACTATGAATAACCGCACAGAGAGTTTTTGAATTTAAAAAGAAGTCGTGTCAAAAATATTCAAAATGTGCCCACTTTTTTAATTTTTATCCGAAATGGCTCGCTAACGAACTTGACCTTTAGAGTAGGGCGCTAAACGAGTACTGACAGACGTACAGACAGACACATTCGTAGAAAACTGTTTTTTTTTAATCAGGGGGTCTCAAAACGTGGACATTTGACAAAAACTGGGGGGGGGAGGGTCAAATCTTACGCAAATCTAATACCTTCTCTAATGAGAATGTAAACAGATAAAGGCGTCCTAACGATAGGACGCCAACGCAAGTATTTGACTAGGTGATACTTAACAAAAAATATAAATAATAAAAAGCTAATCGAGAAGTTAGCGCCAGAAAAGTCTTTCTCGCGGAATTGAGCAAGATCAAGCTAGGAGTTGGCTAAAACTAAAAGATGCTCGCTCACTCCATCGAATCATGAGAGTGCTATCTCGGGCGAGAAAAGCATAAATATAGAATAGGTAGATAGCCCGAGATAGATCTTTCATGATTTGATGAAGCGAGCACCATTTAGTTTTGGCCAACTTCTAGCGTCATCTTGCTCAATTCCGCGATCAAGAATTTTTTGACGCTAACTTCTCGGTTAGCTTTTTATTATTTATGTTTTTGGTTAAGTACCGTCAAGTTGTGTCGTGTGCATTGCCATCGTACCATTAGGACGCCTCGAGAAGATTCATGCTAATAAAGTTGAATTTTTTAACATCGAAACAACACAAGATTTAATAAAGTTGAAATAGTAAAAATTTCCAATATGGTACGTAACTTTTAACACGTGACGTTAATTTAAGTTTCAGGTGAAGATTACTCTGAAATCGCTGTAAAGATTACATTTTGTTTTTTTTTTTGCGTATACATATTTGGTAATTTATGGGTAAAATATGGTAATTTATCGCTTTAAGGGCATGCGACACAGTGGAATTCCTACATTACCAACCTCTTTTTTCTATTGAACAAAATTTTTTTTTGAACCATAGAACTTTTTTTGTAAATAAAATATCGAACTCAAAATTTCA
>NC_046659.1:60456361-60481918 GCF_010883055.1 Belonocnema kinseyi
TTTCATTTACCAAAAAAGTTCTATGGTTCACAAAAAAATTTTGTTCAATGGAAAAAAGAGGTTGGTAATGTAGGAATCCCACTGTGTCGCATGCCCTTAAGTTCGTTCAGTTTGTTCAACAATCTGTCTATCTTTTGAAATCATGCATGTATCATAAAAAATGTTTTTTCTCACTCCCCACTTGATTAAACTGGAAGAGTTCATCCATACATTCCTTAAGGGTTTTATTTGAAACTTAAGATCCCCTCCCCTTCTCCTTAAGACTTTCTATAACATGTCTATCTACAACTTTATAGTATGAGCGTAAGATATGGAATTCATCATAAATTCTTTGGATTTCCAAAGAATTCAAGTGAGACTTCAGTCACATTCGTAAACCGGGTCCGGGAAATATCAAGCTTGCATTTTCTTTTCTGGCATACGTGTAGTTTGTCGAAGATCAATTTTTAATTTTCAAACTTGTTGGAATTAGTTTTTAATTCTTTGGAATAATTCATCATAAATTCTTTAAGGTTCTAATAAATTCAAGCAAGAAATCATGTTTTTGACAAAGAAATTAAGTTGGCAATAAAATATACCGGAAGATAAAATTAAGATTCGGCATAAATGTTTCCCGAAAGCAATACTCGAACAAAATAGAAATGTAGATTATTTGTAGCGAATTGAGGAAATGGATTGTCCTTTGCGAAAATGAGTTCCAGATTTACTAATTAAATAAAAAATTAGTTGCTTCTACCTTAAAATTTCCATCGTTGGTTATCAAATCCATGGCCGAGAACTAATAGTATATAAAATTATAATAATTTCAAGATGGCTAAAATGAATGTATAATGTCAACTACTCTCTGAAGATGAAAGTCTAATAGTTCTACTAACCTTTCCTTGAAATTTATCAAGGTATCAGTTTTGATACAAAATAAATGGTTATTTATAAATGCACGGGGATGCCTTTCGGACTTTTTAACAAAAGTACTTAGTAAAAATTGCATCTCAAATGTCTTTTTAAGTAATTTCCTTAACAGATAACTGTCGTCGTTTATAAATGAGTTCTCTAAAGTTTGTATTAAATAATGAACAATGTTTAATGAAGGAATCTCTAATTAAATAATTAATTTAATACTCTTTATACAGGATTTAATACATTCTGAATATTGTAAAATTCAAGAATCTTAGTTTAGATAAGATTATTTTGCATAATTTGCTTTAATTTATGAAATTATTAATTAAATTATTATCGAGAAACACGTGTTCAACCTATTTAATTAGTAAAATACTTTGCAATTTAACCTTGTCGAATCCTTATCGGAAACCAATGAAAAAATCCGGTAGCTTAGTTCATTAGCTTATCAGCGTCTCAAATGAATGACACGGACATGAAAATACAGTTTCAAGAAAAATTTGAATCACATTCAATTAAAGGAAACTTTATTACCATAAATCTTTTAGATAATGAGCAAATTGTCGCGCAAATTGAAAATTAATAATATCCGTGTATATTATTGATCGATTAGAGTTTTCAATCAATTTCTTCATAAATAATAATGAATAATTTACTTTTAATAACTAATTTATATCTTTATATTAACAAAATAATCTCTGTAAACTTTAATTCATACAAATGTATCCTTGTATCTTGTCACTTGATCAAAAAATAGGTAATTGGTCTAATAAAGGTGATATGAATTCATCCCTTAATCTCCAAACAAAAATTAAAAACTGTTTAATAAATCATCAAATTCATAATAACTGAAAAATAACAATAATTTTTCAGCCTTTCAAGGTAATAATATTTTAAAGTATTTGAAATAGAAAAAGATGACCTGATGAAGATTAAGGCACAAATTTCAGTATCAAATAAACGTCACTAACATTCCTACTTTCGAATGCATATGGAAACAACTCCCTCGCACTTAAGGTTTTTCACCTAATTTTTATAAGCAAATTACTTTGTACATGTAATTTAGGAGCTTCCCTTCCTTCTCTCTGAAAGTTTTCCAGTATCTTTTGTACATTCTTCTAAAAAAATTTAAACTATTGATTTTCAGAAAAACGGTTGCCATTTGGTTATTTTAAAAAAAGAGATGAAAAATTGCCTGTTTTTGTTTCAATTTTTAAAACATTTTTAATATCTGATCCTAAAATTTGATAAGGTGACAAAGAATACAGATAGAGTTAAAGTGGCTATGAAGGGCAATGTGTGAACATTATTATGTTTATCAAATACGTATACATGTACTATTCGTGCTCAGTATCCCTTAAGTTTTGTACAAAATGTTTTTTTAACAATGCAAGTAAATTAAGTAATTTAATTAAGTCAGTATGAATTCCTACCTATATTTTAGAAGACGAAATTTAATAGTTTGTGGCGATTTAAAAACTGGAATGGAAGCTTCTAATGTGTCCCCCTAAGGGTTTACATTTTTCTTACAACTTCTCTATTCCTTTACATACCCTCCACACACTTACATGGTGGTGGAAGGGGGACCCTACAGTTTAAGGTGGGTTCCGAACCATTAAGAGCAACAAGCCTTAAGTACTTAGAGAAAACCTTTTTCTCTAGAGGTACCGGTCCCACGACTCTCCGTAGATGAACCCCTTGCTAGGCTAGTTGTTCACCGCATGGGCCACCGAGACTCTTCCACCAGAGTGCGAGGCGGGAATCGAACCCGCAAGCCGAAGAAGCGGGTCCAAAGCCTACGCTTTAGCCCCCACGACCATCGTCCCGCTTGATTTAAAAACTGTTATAGCCTAAATAATATTTGTGATTTTACAACTTTTAATGAATTTCTACTTCATTTTACATTTTTTAATCCTCATATAATATTCGGCCCTATTTAAAGCTCATTTTAAGTTGTATAATGTATTTTACATATTTAAGGTGTCATCCAAATTTATGTTATTTTTAACATTTTTTGAACGTGTATGTATATGAAAGTTATAAAAAAATATCAAACTATAATGTTAATATATTTTCAATATTACAAATATGGAATATTACAATTTTGGAACATTTCCAAAGAATTAAAATTAGCTATCCTTTGATAAAATTGGATAACGATTTTTTTTCTGCCTAAAGGAGGGAACAATGCTCTTAAGTTTCATTTTGAATTAAATATATTAAAATAACCACAACTTGACTGAATGTATCATCTGATGGAAATTTCATACCCTTTATCTGTCTTTCTTTCGGGTACGAACATTTACATTCACAAATAAGTTATCAATTAATTCCTTAAATGACCATAAATGAGTAAACTCCTCATATATTTACAGGACTTGTTTCATATTAGATGTTTCAGTTGAACCGATGTTAGAGAGTAACATCTCACTTTTTAAGATCTAACTTTGAACATCTAGATTGTTGTCCTATAGTTAAACATAAAATATGTTAACCCTGTACATCTAGATGTTACGTTCGAACATCCATTTTTCTCTGTGTATAATAAAATAAATATAATATAAACCCTGATGTATACATACATATGTATGCACAGTTGTGCACGTGATCGGTCGAGCATTGCACCTTACAGAGTTGTCTCTCATCGTTGCCACTACTAAACCGTTTCCTCTTACTAAAAAAAATCTGTTAAAACGAGAGCAATATTGTTTTGCAGCTAATCCTGGATACCGAAATTACTCGCACCAATAAAATCAAAAGTAAAAGTGAGAAAAGTAATTCTGAACAATTATAAAATATGTAACATTGTACAAAAATTCCATTGACCAGCAAAGTATGCATGCAACCTGTAACAACCTGTATGCATCTAATGAAAATTAAATATATTATTTCCGAAGTACTTTTTCGCGATGAATTCGAATCTGGACTCTATTTTTCAATATCACATTTCACTTAATAGTTATATTTGCAACTTAATTTCTTGTTTGGAAATATTCAAATCATATAGTGCAAAATTATGTAGACAATTTTCTCAAAACTTATAACATAGCTATATGATTTACTGTTTATAGTTGAATCTATAACGACCTCCTCCATTTTTTAATAGTTATAACGGTTCTCGAAATAATTGCAAAAAACGAAGAAAAACGCAAAAAATTAGAGTTTTACGTAAACCGGGATATTTATATAAATAATACTTTTTTAACGATAGGTTAATTTATTCTTTTTTTAATGACGAAGGAAAATAAGAAAATAATTTTCTAGAAAGTATCCGTAGAATTTGGAAATTACTGAAACTTCAGAAAAGCTATGCTGTCCCTATTTTTACCAAAAATTCTGTAACTTTAACATAATCATTTTTGTTCGTGTACATTTTGTATATTACGAATCAAAAATAATATTAGATTTCTGTAATTTTCACCCATCGTTTATTTAACAAATTTGATTATTCATGTAAATATAACGGTGTATACGTAAAACCCTAATTTTTCGACGTATGTATTTAGCGACAAAAAAGTACTATTAAACATTTACTGGTATTGAAGAATAGATTCCAGATTCGACCGCAATTCTCTTGTTTTGCATGCGTCTCGAGAAGATCGACAGCCGTTCGAATAACCGATTTTCGTCTTCGGAACGCTTCCACATTTTTCATGATAATTCGAGAACCAGTAAATATTTTATTATTTCCTTGATGTCATTTAAAAAAATCTCCCCGCTGGGCGGGCACCTGCTCATTGTGCACTGTGCGCGCGGCTCGCTTCGCTTGCAAGTTTGTCTCACGCTCGATGATGTATTCACCTCGCGCTATGCACTCGTTTTTTGTATTGTTGATTGTGAATTCTCTTTTGCTAAAGCTCCTTCGGCTTTAACGAACACATTCTCATCACGTATCTCATGCTTCGCACTTGATTTAATCGAAAATGCGAACTTTTCTACATTATGTTCAACTCTATTACATCAAATGTATATTATATTTATTTCTGTACTTTGATCTGGGACTGTTTATTCAGATATTGCAAAATAAAGTAAAAATCTTATTTTTAATGAATTATATTTGTTTATTATTTTCTATTAAATTTTATTCTTAGCCACCCTGAAAAATGTACATCATTTCAATAAATTATTATTTTTACAATGCACAATATGCAGGGCTGACGGAAGCGGTGTTGGGTGTATGGAGTAGTCCCCACCTAAAACTCAGGCGGGTGGAAAATTTTCAATGGGTCTTTTTCAAAATATTATTAATAATCAAATTCATTTCCCACCCAAACTGAAACTGTTCCGCCGACCCTGATAATATGCATTACTATTGGAACAAAAATATTTTAATTGTCTTATTTTTATCATTAAAAAAATGTGTATTCTAATAAAATAAAAATTATTATTAAACATTTAATCGTAACTTGTGTGATTTTTCCATAAATATAAATTGTTTATATTCAATATAGATGTAATTTAGGCGAAAAATGTTGTTAAATAAAATCGTATTGTATCTTGTGTCCTTTTTCCAAAAAGTCTAATTTTTTACTTTTAATCTATTTTTATAACCAGAGTTTATAACGAACTTTCAGATATTTTTGGTTAAACAACTTTTTTCTTTTAATGTTGTTCGTCTCTTGTGTCGTTCTTGCAAAAAAAAATGTTTATCTTTAATCTCATTTTTTACGATTGAAAGAACGTGGGTGTAAAAATGATTAATAACAAATTTATAGATCTTTTTTGGGTGAACAGCTTTTATCTGTTAACTTTCATTGCTTGTGTCGTTTGTCCAAAACATTGAGTAATGGTAAGGAGACCACGCAGTGTATCAGAAATTTGGTCACCATTTTTCCGGACATAGTTCAGGGGAGGACTACGCTGAATTGTAAAGTTTCGCCTCGTTTAAAGTGGAATATCTGCGACTAAATATCTGAAATTATATTTTTTTGTTTATTGCATTCACCGTAACGTTTTCTTCTTCTCGCTTTATGTAAATAAAGTCCACATTTTATTCACAAAAACATAATGTCCCATCTCACAACAAAACACTCGCAGCTGTCAGATGACAGCTCTCAACTCTCGCAGATATTCCACTCAAAACGGAGTGAAACTTATAATTCAGCGTGCGGAATCCCCCGAACGGTGTCCGAAAATTCGAGGGTCATTTTTCATTCAAGCGGGCATTGTCGTTTGATATATCTCCTTATCATTACTCCATGGTCCAAAACCTTAATTTTTTTTATTTTTAATTTATTTAATTTTGGTTCATTCATTTCTTTTTCGTGCCTTGCATACTTTTCCCGCAAAATGCAATTTTTCATTATTCGTCTCTTTACATTTTTTGATATCATCCTTTTTTTGGCTTAAAATGTTCATTTTATTCTTTTATTTTGAAAATGCTATAACTCTGATAATTTTCTTTTTATCGAAAAAAGTCAAAAGGATAAATTGTTCGAATTTCCGAGTACTATAAATAGCCGTACATACCATTTTTAAATTTGGACAAAAATGGTCTTAAATACTTTGAAACTGTACTCACTTTTTAAATTTTCATCCAAAATAGGTGGTTTACGATCTCGTTCTTTCTTTTTAGGCCTTAAAAAAGTGTGCCAAAGCAGAATCCAATCTGATCAATCTTTCGAAAGTTATTGTGCATACACAATACAGACTACAGATAGGACACCTTCGTAAAAATCGTTTTTTCTGGCTCAGGGGATCTCAAAACGTGAATATTTGATGGAAACCAACAAAGTGAAATTTTACATAAAATCAATACATTCTCATCAGGATGAGAATGTAAAAAGGAGATTTTAGACTTTAATTGTTGGAACTTCCTTTTCCATCCATTTACTTGTCTGAGGCAGGTTAAAAGTGGAGGCTAAGAATCGAAAATTGGTCAAAGACGGAAAATGGGCCGGTTTTTCTGGCATGCTCTCTCGACCCCTATTCATCAAAAGTGCTTGAAATAGCTTTGTGACGTTTTTTAAAAAATATTTCTAAATAAGAGAGACATATTTTTATTATGATTTTCTTAGTGAACTGGCAATTCTAGCCCGTACTGCATAACAATTTAAAAATAAATAAATTAACCTTTTCAACAGAAGAAAAATATGACAATTTTGCTTTTTTTTCAATATGTGGATCACATATAAATTTTAACACTTTTATTGCACTTATTGGAATTATTTTAAACCGAATGAAAAGCTTTCATTATGAAAAGTGTTACACTACGTATATTGACAATATCACAAAAAATAATAAGTATCAATCGCAATGGAAATTTTTAAACTCTATATAAAAGAGAAATATATAAGCCTTCAAAGAATATGAAAAAAGCCGTTTCAAGATATTACAAAATTTTGACAACTTTCTGTCATTAACCCTCTCATCGTACACTTCAATCCAGCACCGATAAATCATACACAGGGGCGAATTGGGATTTCACGATTTCAGCAGCTGATTTATAAATTAAGAAGTAGATAGATATATGATTTTAAAATGGTTAGAAACTAAATTATTTTTTTTCTTTAAAATATCGTATTTTCTTATATTTCAATGATATCCAACAAAACCAACACGATTTATTAGTTAAGATTTTCTACATAAGGAACAAATTTATGAATGTGATCGAATAATACCAAGTATTTTTCTCATGCCCTCGGACTTGCTATATTTTTGAAAAGGGAATTTCGTGCTTTCAGAGTAGAAAAATCACAGTGAATATATTAACCCTTGACATATTTTCTCCATAAACTAATTTAATTAATCCCTTGGTTGCAAATGTTAAAAACTAGATTTTTCTGCGTTTCTCTATTTTTATTTCATATAGTATAACAAAGAGGGAAAATTCGTAAGGTAGGTCGTGGATTCGTGGAAGGAAGTTTTACAATGGTATATAACGGCTCGAAAAATTGTATACAACGGTATTAAACGAATACTAACTCAATGCATGTGCACCGGGTGACTTTTTCAGGGCCTTCACTTGGATGGAAACGACAATGGAATCTACCTGAATGCACCTAATCGTGATACGGCTAGTGGATGGTCCTTTCAATCCTTCGCCAGACGCCGAGGAAGCAAGAGGGTCCAGAAGAAGAAAAGCGACTCAACTTTTTTGAATCACTTTTCTGAGCTGGGATTTTTCCGTAAGCAATTATGTCGAAGTACGACATTAAGAACGAGTGCGATGTGGAGGCACAACGGGAGGTTCGACTTACGAGCTACACCGCGTCCTTAGATGACACAGTTCATTTTGTCGAAAATAAAAATTGCAATAATCTCCCTGCCGAGGTCGAAAAAAGAATTCCCACCCTCGAATTGCCCAAGAATGAGGAAAAAAGAACTAATGGCAATGGTAAGTTTCTTTACTTTTAAAAATGTTTTCATACCAAATTTCATCTTAAGGGCACTTATTGGATTCCGGGTTTGCTGGGTTAGATTTCACGGACAAACGGTTGAATATTTAGGTCGAACTTTTGTGTATGCCTATTCTAAATATTATTCTCTGTGTTCTCTTAAAGCTTTTTTTAGTAAAATTATTTCTATTTTGTTTAAAAATTTTACAAACGCAATTTTAATGCGCTTGACAAAAACAACCTGTCAGGGTGCCTCATGTTAGCTTTGTGTCTTTCTCTGGTACACTCTTGTATAAGCATAAACCTGAGCGCCAGTCAAAGGGTAGGGTTGTGATTGTAAAGTGATTGTAAAGTTTCATAGTTTCAAACATTAGGCCGGGAATATTTAAAATATGGAAAATACTATGGATTATGAAATATAAACATTTAATAGCGTCCATTGTGTTTAAAAGCAAATCGCTTCAGCTAATTTAAATAAATAAATCACATTGTAAATAACATATAATTTTTTAAGTACTTTATTTTAAAAATTGATTTCAATAAAATGGAAATAAATTTCGTATTTAATACACATTTAATTTATTGAATGTTTCGTTTGTGAAACGATTTCTTAAAAAATGTAAAAACATCGAGTGGAAATGAATAAAGTAACATTCTGTTATTTCATTAAACTATCAGGCTCATTTTTATAAATTGTTTTCATTTAAACACCTGTTTTAATACTTTTCGGTGCTATATCTCTCAACATTTCAAACAAATATTTGATGTAGAAATACATAAATGCGTAAGATAGTTTAAATCTAGTTTTAACGTTTGGTTCCGTTACTGTGTTAAATGACCAAACACAACTTGACATGAATGCACAAGCGCATATGTGTTTGTGAAACTTACAAACGTTTCAGAAACTTTGGACCTAATGAAACGATTCACTCTTTCATGAAACTTCCAATTTTTCAATAAAACGTTTCATGGACTTGTCAACACCCTACCTACTTTTTTCTAAAAAAAAAAGCTTCAAGGGAACAAGAAAAATAATGTTTAGAATACATATGCACACAAATTAGAGCTAAACATTCACCCGGTTAGCCGTAAAGTCTGACCCCGCTAACCGGGATTGAAGTAAATTCCCTTAATATAGTTGTGCCAATAATCAGATCGCTGAAGAAAAATAGTTTTTTTATGATTTCAAGAATAAAAATAATAGTGTTGACAACTGACAACTGGAATTTGATAATTGTGAATTTGCTTTCGTTGAAGCTCCTTCGGGTTTAACTAATAAATTTTCATGCCGCGTCCTTCGCACTCGATTAAAGTACATATCTCCAAAACAACATTTTTTTTGATAATGTTGAACTATATTATACCTTAAATGTGTGTGATATTACTTGATGCACATACATTTGGAACCACATATTCAGATATTGCAGAATAATAATCAAATAGAACACATAAAAAACGAAAGATTCACCGCAACAAAAATTAACCTTGCCAGATAAACTTTACATGAATCGCAAATAATTTCCGATTTTTAACCTTGCCTGGATAATCTTTCGTCTCATAATTCCGTTATTTTTATTCGAGATGTAGTCAGAATGACGAAGCCAGCGATATCTATCGTCGTTTAACTTCATTAAATTTGACTTGAGTGAAATGGGGATTCCCATCTGTCCGTTGCTTTTTGCGCTTTTTGCTAAATTGTATTAAATAAATTCTAGTTCGTCTACAATAGTATAATTTATTTCGAAAGAGATTGTAAGAACAAATTTTTCCGTGTTTTCTGTTGTTGATTCTACATATTTTACCGAAATTTGCTCATTTCAGCGGTGCGCAGTCGACGAGTTCAGAATTATTTTCCTAATCTCGGTGAAACTTTCGCCGAAATATGTTTAACTTTTAACCGTTGCAAGTCTTTCCTGAAAAAAATTTTAACTTCTGTTTTTTCTATGAAATATTTGTGAAAATCCGGTTTTTCTGACGAAAAGTGGATAGGTGCAAATTGACACGAATCTAATACTTTTCATCATAAATGATGACAATTAAAGAATTATAATTTTACGCACAAACTATCTCAGATAACAATTCGTGCGCACACGAAATGCTTGCAAGAATGCACCACATCTTTAGAGCGTGCACAATGCGTCGCCAATGTCAGCATGTGTACAATCACCCCGTGACGGAATTCCGAACTAACCGAAGCATACATGCGTGCACTATGAATGCAGTTTGAAATCTGCTAAGGTCAATATAAATTTATTATTATTATCAATCAGAAACAGTTTGAAATTTTGAATTCAAATAAATACGAAGATGAGATTTAAAAAATTATTTTGTTACACCATTAAGCCATTTCATTTCAAGGTACGCGTGACTCACTCGGAGGGGAAAGAAGTAATGTATGGAAGGGATAAAGAATTTTCAGATTGATCCAGAATTCTCGTGTTATTTATGTAAATAACACGTTCGTTCCGCAACACTGCTCCGACCCAGGTTACTGATCAATCTCTCTAGCAATCACCGAAGTGAAGATCCCCATAAAGTCGTTATGTAAGGTTCCCCACTTGGGTCCATTCGTGGCCAAGGTCTTTTGTTTCAGGTGTCATACACTCTGACACTCTTTTTATTAACTATTTGCCGCCATAATTTCCTGTCCTGGCATTCTTCTCTAGCTTCTTTTGCGTTCATGCATTTTTTCATGCAGACTCTCGTGTTTCAACGACTTCTTATGTCTCTTCTAACTAGAGTTTCATTCACACATTCTAACCATTCTTTCCGCGGTCAAACTCTGGGCATGCTGCCATTTACTTTACCTTGATACACTTGTTACGCTAGTCGTTCATTTGGAATTCTCTCAACATGCTCGAACCATCTTAACCGATTTCTTTCCCATGTGTCTACTAGCGTCTCTTCTGCACCACATTTTTTTAGAATGATCAATTGCGTTAATTTTACTCTTATATTTTTCTTGATAAGTCCATGCCTCGCTACCGAATAGTACAGTCGGTACAAATATAGAATGATGTATTGCCATTTTAGCTTTATTTGATATATTTTTACCTCTGAGAAGGGGACTTGCTCTACCAATAACCTTCTTACGTTCGTTTATGCGTCTATCTAATTCCTCATCTACCTTCCCGTCCCTAGTAAATAAGCTACCAAGGTATACGAACTTATCAACTTGTTCAATTCTCTCATCATTTAATAAAATATTGCATAGTGCTTTCTCACTCTTTCCTTCGAACACCATAGTTTTTTGTTTTATTTGCGTTAATTTTGAGGCCCATGCTCTTCATGCTTGCATCTAGTTTATTCAACATTCTTTCTAAGTCTTCGATAGACTCTGCCATAACAACCTTATCATCTGCGAACGCTAACCCACGTACCCTTACTGTTTCAAGATCCACACCCTCTTCGTCGAAGAGAGCCATTCGTAAGCACTTCTCCATAAATAATATACATAACCATGAAGACATAATGCATCCTTGTCTAACTCCTTGAATAATATCGAAACAGTCACTCAATTTCCCATTCACCCTTACACTCGCTTTGCTACCCGTATATATTGTTTTTATAGCTTGTAGGAGCCATCCATTGACTCCATAGTCTTTCAGGACTTCCCAAATTGAAAGATCTAATTTCAATCAAATTGAAACACAAAAAGATCCAAATTGAAAAGATCAAACTTTTCTAGATCAACAAATGTACAGAAAACTTTTTTCCCTACTCTCAAACTTTTTTCTGTTATTTGCCCTAAGCTAAATATTTGATCGGTACATGACCTTCCTGACATAAACCCACTTTGATCTTCCCAAATCTGTGCTTCTGTTATTTTCATTACCCTAAGAATAAGTATTTTTTAGTATCTTTTACTTACGATACTTAATAAGCTAATCCCGCTGTAATTATTGCAGTCGCTTTTATCTCCCTTTCTTTTGTATATTGGTACGATAATCGCATTTTCCCAATCGTCTGGGACGTCTCCCATCTCGTAACATAAATTTATCAATTCGCACAGTCTATGTGGTATGCTCTCGCCATCGTGTTTAAGCATTTCAGCGTTAATACCGTCTACCCCGGCAGCCTTACCGTTTTTAAAGTTCTTAATTATATCCGTAACCTTACTGGCACAGACTTTTTCAATCGAGTTTTCTATCGCATTGTGTTCAACATCGCAGTTGTGGTGTCCTCTAGCTTCGTCTCCGAATTGTGTCCTTAAATAGTCTCTGAAAGCCTCTAGTATTCCGTCTGCATTATATACCATTTCCATTACATTACATATACATTTTCCATTACCATTTGTATCTTTACGTTCCTTAACTAATCGTTTGAGTATCCTGTTTTCGTGTTTATAATCATTTCTACGTTTATTTCTTTCCTCATTGCTAAGACCTGTGATGTTCAAAGTTCTTCTGTACGCTTCTCTCTTTGCTTTTTGGGCAGCTTGAATTTCATCATTCCACCACGCATCACCAGACATTCTTCCTATAACTGCAGTACCACACACTTCGATCGTACATCTAACAAGAATATTCCGTAACTTTGTCCAGGCGCCCACCATATCTTTGTTTTTTATACGGTCCTCCCATGTTGCCCTATCTATGCTTTCGATTATCTTATTTTGGAAATGTATTCGCACATCCGGATTTTGTAGGTTCTCAATTTTGATTTGCGTTTGTTTTGTTTTCTTGTTTCTCTTTTTTCTCCATCCCCGACCTAAGTTCATTTTTGAGATCAGAAGGTAATGATCAGTATTGCTTTCCGAACCCGTCATGACCCTTGTATCTCTGACTAACTCTCTTAGTCTTTCATCCGCAACAACAAAGTCAATTATACTACGGCTATTTCCTTTAGACCAGGTGTACATGTGGATCAAAAATACATTTTTTAAGTATAAAATTAAAAGAAGTTAAAAAAGACATTAAAACAGGAAGATACAAGTTCATTAAGAAGCATGCAAGAACTTACTTTTTAACTAAATAAAATGTATGAAATCGAAACACAAAAATACATTTTTCAACAAAATAGTTAAATTTTACACAAAAAGGTAAATTTAAAATAAAGACGGAATAGCTACATTTTCAGCTAAAAAATTAATTTTTAGCTAGAAATAAAAAACTAATTTTTAACAGTTCAAATTTCAGACAAAATAATGAATATTCAATTATTCCTTTTTACAATTACTATTTATTTAATAAAAAGTATTCTTTTTACTACCCATTTTAAATTTAGCGCCATCCGCGTACAAGGTGAGCGCGACCCTAGGCAAGCCATTACTTGTGGACTTGATAGTGCTTGTTCAAAATCTAACGACTCTCAAGCAATGCCAGATTTATATTAATCTTGCATTCGACACAAGAATATTAAATAGGCTAGTATCCTCCGATCATTCGAAAAGCGTCTTAAAATTGTTTATTTATAATAAAATAAAGTACGAAAAAGAATTAATTTGAAATTTTCATTCCAGAAATAGAAAATTATGACATAATTAATAGAGTAACTGAACGAATTACGGAAGGGAACCATTTGTCGCAGAAGCACTTGATATCTAGAAACTTAAAATTTCATAGATCTAATTTTTGTATTGATAAAAGCAAAACCTAAACTAAAAAAGAAAAAACTTTATCTTTGACCTCAGACAATTGGATCCCCCTTGGTTAATTTGTTCCGTTACCCTATTAAATATGTCATAATTTCCCATTTATGAAATAAAACTTTTAAATTAAACCTTTTTCGTACTTTATTTTAATATAAATAAACAATTTTAGAACCCTCTTCGCACGCGCGCTGATTGCTTGCGTCGTGCACATGCACGTTTGTTAAACGACATGACTGGCATATGCGCCTCCATGGAGGATGTATCTGCTTGCCGATCTGAACGCACGTTATCCGTGAAAATATGCACGGCGTGCCTGCGCCATGCCCGCATGGTGCGCTGGAATTGTTATCTGGGATTGGTGATATCAAAAAACGATTAAATACAAGTTTGTAGGTCTTCTTTCGGCGAGCAATTTTCCTGTTGAAATTTTGATGTTGTTTGTCTAAAAATTTGAATTTTTTATTTTCGTATAGCATTTTCCACTTTTAAAGCAAAAACCATGATTTATATAAAAAATTTTCATGAGTAATAAATAAATATTGACGTTAGAAGACTGTTTAACGAACTTGTTCTGTATTTTTGGATAAAAAAATCTTTCCGCATCGCGGGCACATTCTCATCGCAGAACAATCAGTACACAATTTTTATCCATTTATCTTTTGTCCAATGCTGCATAGTTTGACCGCAAAATCGAATTTTTTCATTTTTCATAATTTGTTGTCAAAATTTGAATTTCCAATTTTTCGAAAAAATTCAAAAAGTTGTTATGATAATTTTGTAGGACTTTCGAAAATTGAAGTTTTTCTTTTCTTGACTTTTTCATATCGTACGTTATTTAGCTTAAAATTTTAATTATTGTCTGTTTTTTGAATTTTATAAGTGTTATAACTCTGGTAATTTTTGTTTATCAAAAAAAATTAATTATGTGAAACTGTTAGTCTTTTCATGTACTACAAATAACCGAGCAGATTTTTTCTCAACCTTGAAAAAATGTGGTCTCCAAAATTTTCAAAATGCAGTCAATTTTTGAATTTATATTCAAAATGGTTGCGAACTAGAGCTTCAGTTTTCGAAACTAAAAGAGTGTACTAAACTAAAGGCGAATCTAATAGATTAATTGTTTTAAAAGTTATCTTGTTCACAGTCAGACAGACATACACACATATATACATACATACATACATACATACAGAGAGACACATTCGTAAAAACCTGTTTTTTTTTAGTCAGAAGGTCTCGAAACGTGAACATTTGATAAAAAAGGGAGAGGGGGGATCAAATTTTACACAAATCTAATACCTTTTCTGATGAGAATGTAAAACGAATAATAAAGGAAATATTGATTGGGAAATTCTTCCCAAAGTTTTCTTGATCATGCTAGACAAGACGATCGGCGGGCAGGCAGAGATTTTCGTAAAAACCATTTTTTCTAACTCAGAGGATCACAAAACGTCGAGAATTTTCGAAAACTGGATAGATCCAAATTTGCATGAATCTAATACCTTCCCATAAATGTTACACGGAGAGAAAAAATTTGCGAAATTAATTCATGGCACTACTCGTTGATTTTATTACGCTTTGGTGCGAGAACTAAGATCTCGAAACCTTTGTTTTCAAAGCATAGATCTCCAAGTTTCAGACATTAGACCACGTCCTTTTTTCTCAGGTCTCTAATTCTATGCTTTTAGATCACAGAGTCCGAGATTTTAAATCACGTAACAAATTGTAGCTCTAAAATCACACGCTTCCATAAATTAATCTCTTGAAATTTCTCTTCGTGTAGGAACGTAAAAATTGTTAAACTTACAAAAACTTTTATTTAAACAATTTGACTGAAATCGTTGAAAACATTGCATGAAAATAGTGTAGAGTTATACGTATTGTTTTTCCAGAAAAGGGAGTAATGTTTTATTCAGATGCATTCATTTTTAAACAATTGGTAAGAACGATAGTAAGCATAAATTAAATTACAAAAACTATATTGTTGAGCAAATTATTTTACGTAATTTTAAAACTTTTTTCACAAAAAATAATAGTTTCTTTCATAACGCATGATTGATGATTTCATTTCAATTCTGAAAATCATAGAAAGCGTGTTTTTTAGAGAGACCTGATTTTTGACATGACATCTACCTTAATTACTATTTTATACTAGCCTTAAACTACCTAAATTTTTCTTAATTTTGGTATAAACGTGTTTTTAAATAACTGATTTGTGACATGACAACTACCTTAATTACTACTTTAAACTTATCTTG
The DNA here is from genome assembly GCF_010883055.1 of Belonocnema kinseyi. NCBI lineage: Eukaryota > Metazoa > Arthropoda > Insecta > Hymenoptera > Cynipidae > Belonocnema > Belonocnema kinseyi. The sequence continues at coordinate 60,472,447 of NC_046659.1, forward strand.
AACTACCTGCATTTTTCTTAATTTTGGTATAAATGGTTTAACACCATTTGTAAAACATTCTTTACACTCCAAAAGTAAAATATCATTTGGGGAAGACCAAAAAACGTTTACATTTTTTTTTAACTCGTTTTAAATCCTTCATTTCAGCGTTTCAACTTTTTCACGTAAATCGCAATCACTTTTTTTAATGTTTTACAAAAACATTTTTATTTTTCTGGAAAAAAACAAATACAAAAATACTAAAAGAAAAATTTATTATTAATTTTTCGAAATTAAATTTAAAAATGAAACAATATAAGAAAAAGTGTATTATATTGGAAGCATTTTAAATGGAATAAACATTTTATTAATTTTGAATATGAATAAGATTTGAATTATTTTAATGAATTTCAGTAAAAATTGCTGATTAGTTTTAATATTGAACGGTTCTATATTTCTAAATATTAGAATAGTAAAAATTAGTAATTGCTATAAAGAACATTAAAATTATAGTATCTTTAATAAGTTTTGTTTCATTCTAAAGTTATAAATATTTATAAGAATTTTTTCTAATAAAAATTACCATTTTTCGAGCTGAAAAAGGAAGAGGAAAGTTTTGTTACACCCTACTCCTTTTCCAGCTTGAAAATTAACAGTAACAACTGCATGATTGTGTGAATGTGATTTTTAAATTTTTAGGTTTTTTTTTTTTTTTGAAAAAAATATTAAATTTTGTAGGTCTCCCCGGAATGATATTTTATTTCTGGACTAAAAAGAAAAGATATTCCAAAAGTTTCAAAGTTATTTACTCCATAATTCCGAAAAATCAACAAAGCACGCAATTACCGAAATAAATTATTAGGTGGCTGTTTAAAAATTATATCACGCTTTCACGTGAAATTTGTACCTAAAGTAACTTTTTTCCGTAAAAAAATGTATAAAATGTAAAAAAAAAGTATAAAATGGAAACATTCTGCGCCAAGTCACCCTAAAATGAAGTGCTTCGAGAAAATGTTGGTAAAACAGCAAAAATTGTCCATTTTTTAAATAACTAGCAACTCTCGAAATACTGAAAGTTTTTATTTTTTCCTTTTATATACCTACAGAACATCCGCATTGTAGAAAAAAATGGTAAATTTTTACCTGGATTTAGGCAGAGTCTAAACTTCTTCCATGTGTAATTCATAACTTCACAAAATTAAAGTCTTTTTTGTAATATATTTTCAAAGAATTACATTTCTCGAAAGGGTGTATTCACATTCATAGAAGGCTTATTTTCACTATAAAAAAACGGATACTTATTTAATCAATCTTGTTGCAACAAACAACTTTTTAAGTTACAGTAGTGTTATATTCCAAATATTAAATCAGGTTTCTTATATAAACAAAATAAACCGTTTTTTTAAATTTCATAAATTGGTACTAGTAAGTCATAAAAGGTTCGACAGTAGGTCTATCGATGTTTCTTGAAGACGTGGGCGAGTGCATTTGATATACTATTGTTGTATGTCGAACATCAAAAAAGTTTTTTTCGTGTAAACAAGGTATCCATTTTTTCTTCAAATTAACACAAAAAATTATTCCGAATATATTGGAAAATTTATACAATTTAAAAACCTCTTTCAATTAGGAAGCAATAAAAAACATATGGATGACAAAAATTGAAAATATGTACATATTTAAATTCGAATTTTTAATGTTTATAATTTAATCTCATTAAAAATGTTTCCCATATGAAATTAAATCTTATTTTTGCAAAATATTTTGTTTTACTCGCCTGTGGAAAAGAGCCTTGCCATTGTACTCATTTTAGTCGTTTTCAAAACCTCGATCATGCCCTCAATAGAGGTAACGTTATAATGATTAGTATTATTCTTGTGTTTTATTTTCGCGAAACGCGTCGTAGTCTATAATAAAGAGCCGGAGATAATATCTTCGATCTATAGAATTACACTTTTTAAATGTTTAATTCTTACCTCATTAAGTAATTAGCATTCCTGAATACATCGACAGAAATGAGATTCATATTTTTCTACGCATATTTTTCACATTACGAGAGATTTTAACACCCTGTGTTATTTTAAGAGAAATAAGTTTAGAAACAAAATTGCTATTTTAGAAATCGGATAAAGACATCACAAATCAAAATTTTGTAATTAGCTTTACAAATGGGGAAAAAAGCACTTAGGACAACTCACTGTAAACAATGTGATTTCTAAATACAATCTGTAGGTTTACATCGAGGACGTAACTTTCATACATATTTATTTTTTATTTAATATAAAATTGTGCTCTTTTTAATAAGAAAAAAAATTATTTTCCTTATTCTTGTTGTAATACTTTTTGAAACATTCAGAAATTTATAATTTTACATTAATTAAAGTGATAAACCTATAGCAAATTAAAAAAATATAGTCATTTGAAATCTATTATTGTAGCTTTTTTAGTCAGTATCAAAAAATGAAAACTATTTATGCAGGTTTGAAATATCAAAATTACTTTGCGGCTTCTTATCAAAATATATTTTGTTATCAACTGATTCAAGGACGGCAGCTAGTTCAATGTATACAAAGTGGTTGGAAAATACATGTGAAAACAGAGTATTATATTATTTATACTTACATTATATTAGGTTTTAAAATTTTTATTCAACATGAAAATTATTTATGCAAAAAAATTTTACAAATGTATTTGCAAATTAAAAACAGTCTGGTGACCAAGAGGGTAATCAATTCACGAGTATTGAGAATTACTACATCGATTACAAACTATTGCATTTTATTGATTTATATTTGCTGATTTTTCCTTCCAAACAATTCTTTCACTAAAATAGATATAATTTAAAATCTAAATTATTTGAAATGACAGAAAATACAAAAAGAATCAATTGCATATTAAAATATTATATAGGATACTTTAATGGTTAATAATAATTAGAGTTTAAAAACAAAGCATATATATGTTAAAAATTACTGATTTGTGAATTATTTCATTGAATTAATTTACACAATTAACAAATTTTACCAGTAAATAAGGTAATGTCAAAAATTGTAACTGAAAAGTAATTTTTAGTTAATTCTATGAAAAACCGAAAACCTGATTACTCAATAACAGCTTTAACGTTTCTTTGTTTATTAAATCTGATAACACTGTTTTAAAAACATTTTGAGAACTTTGAGAGAGCATTTTTGCTCATTAATTTGTAAATAACAAGTAAATAGTTTTTTATATTTGCTTTCCAAATATAATTTAGCATTCCTAGAAACAATTTGCACTGATTTTAAACAGTTTGAAGCAATTGCAAACAGTTTGAACAAAATAAGAGACTTGAATTTTCAAGAAAACCTATTTTTTGCAATATAAAAACTTTGAGAATTTTTGGCTTAAATATCAAAAAACATATTTTTTTACTTCGTGTTTATATAACTTAGCGACGTTTTCGCTAATTTATGTGAGCATTTTTCTCGACTGATCAGTAATAGCAGAGTTAACAATTGCTAAAATATGGTTGACCCGGTAATAAGCGTAGAATAGATCAAAATTAATATTTACAGATTTCAGTGCAAAAGTGAAGATTATTCTATTATTTTGAATGCGCGATTTTTCCATCTGTCTAAAATGCCAAAATAAGAATAAGATACTTCCTAAACTTATTCACTTCTATTTCCATAGCGACCGCCACACAGTTTTCTATGCTCCCAAAGAGAAAGTATTTTCTTCCAATATATTTAATTCCTTCTAATTGTACCGATAACGCACCTCACAGAGATATTTTTTATTCCTCAGAAGTAGTCATATTTTGATTTTATTTAATTCCTTCTAATAAGTTCACAAAATATGTGTAATAAGTGTTTTTATTCCTTCATGCGGAATGTAAATTCTGAAATTTTAATTCTCACCAACTCAACTCTGCCTCTCTAGAGTTAAAATTATTTAAATTCACACATTTGCATAGATTTCTTTGTTGCATTTTTTAAGACGTTTAAATAAATTATTAAAATATAAATAAATTTAAATTTGGATATTTTTCGAATTTATAAGTTATAAAAAGATTTAATAATGAAAAATATGTTAAATAAATGCTTTTGTTAAATTTTACTAAGTCGATTGAGGGGAACAGGATTTGCATATTTTCTGTTCCCGTTGGAGGATTTTTAGACGGAGGAAACATCGCGTATTCATAGGAATAAAAATTCTTAATTTTTCTGAATTCAACGCTTGTTACCGGGAAGTACCCCATAAATCATAATTATTAAAACTTCTTTTACTCAAAATTCTTAAAGTACAGCAAAATCCTTCAATAGCCCTCCCTTCTATAGCCCTTCCGAGAATTGACGCCGCGCCGCAGGTAGGCGTAACAGGAGCTGCGCGGGGTGCAAGGGATTTGCGGTTGTCACTTAAGCGAGCACTCAGGCTTGAACCAGCAAAAGCGGATCGGGCTATAGTGAGTTAGTTCCCACCCACTATCAGCCCCAAAATCGGCGCTATAAGAGAGTTTCACTGTATTTGTTCTTACTTTTAAATTTTATTTCAAACCTTGTAAGTTGTAATCTTTATGTATGATCAGTTTTAATTCTATGAATGAATATTCGTCAACAAAATATCGTGCACATAATTGTAAAAACGGGAGAAAAATAACCATATTTATTTTTGATTGAGAAGTGATAGCATCAGATACTAATCTTTATATAACTCCAAAGAATTACAAGATTTCAAGGTGAATTGCCCATAATTATTTTTGTAATATGTAAAGTTTCAGGTTAGAAGAAACCGAAAAAACGAGAAAAAACAAATGTTACCTCAAGAAAATCATGGCTCTCCTGGTACAATTACCATTTTTTAATTATAGGTTCTAAACATTTAAGAGATTTTAAAGTCTCCTTTTAATCTATTGTCCAAATTGGGATTTAGAAATGTGCCAAATATCAAGCTAAAAGAAGACTTACAGAACAATTTTTTATGGATCGAATACTATAAATTAATGTGTTCCATAAACAGTCGCAAAAAGTGAATTGAGGCATTTCCTTATTATCGATATATGGATAAAAATAAATAGGCTCTAATTTTCAAAGTTTAAAAATTATAAGTTACCTAGCCATTTAAGTATCATCCTCAGCTTTTTTTAAAATTTTTAATCAAAAATATCTGGAATAAGTGCTGTTGATTATTACTATTTGAATTCAATAAAAAAGGATTCCAACTGTTTTTTGTTGCTGTAAAAACTAACCTTTGTTATTGTGCTGGGTACATTGTATAGCAAAAAATTTTTCTAAATATCCATATTCCCAGGTGTGTCAACTTTTACCATTAACGTTGACTGATACAAATCTTAAGTTTCGTTAGCGAATCCTGAGAGGTTAATAAACTGTGAATAGCAGAATAGGTGTCAGTGTCAATAGGTAATACGACTTCCTGAGTGTATCACCAGAGCTTATGCTAATTGCAAAGTACAATTTGATTCTGGTGATTTAAAATCGCAATTCTTCTTTACAAATATTTTGAGGGAAACTGAAGTTTAAAATAACAATAAATTTATTTTAACTATGGAGTTTATTATTTGTTTTCGAATAGTATTTTCAATGGAAAAACGCAACAAAAGTTTCATAAAAATCTGGTGATTTTTTATTAAAAGACTCTATGTTTGTTAAAAAATCGAAATTTAAAGCTACAAAACGTATCTACTATTATAAAAATGTGTGAAATAGCCCGGTGAAAAGGCTTGCATTAAAAAGTATTTAAAAATTTAAATAATATTGAATAAGAATAAGAAAATAAGAAATATTGAATACTTCTGGATCCCGTTTTTGTCCTCCCGTTTTGAATATCCACGGCAGTTGAAGTTAGCTCTCAAATTGAATCCCTTTCTGTACCTAGCGCTGACAATATTTTGCTGAATACCACAAAGCAACCAAAAATTAGAAAAATTTTAATCCCTTTTAATTGAGCAAATTTTGCTACATTTATTTACTGTTTTTCAAATAATAATCAGACAAAAAGCTTTTTAAAACATAGCGTCGGTCATTATACGATGTCGGGATCGATTGCCACACAAAAGGTTCTGGTGAAAAATAATTTTTTCAATTTTGTATCATGATTTTATATTTTTTCGGTTGATAATATTTTAACAAAGCGAACATTTGACGATAAAGAAATGTATTCTTACATACAATCCTATTAGATTTGGCAAATTCCATGCGAGGTGGCAATTTGGTAAATTCCTCCTAATCGAGGTTACGTCCGACAGCTCCGATCGGCTTTAGAAGGGATTCAAATCTTATAATTTTCGCCGCCTAATGAGAATTAAAAAACTAAGGACAGAAACGGCATTCTTAGCGATTCAAATTTTCTAATACTTTTTAATGCAAGGCTTCTTACCGGGAGAAAGATGAATTTATTTAAACATTCTATAAAATACTTTGAACAAAAAAGATGTTCTAATTTTCCCAAATTCTTAGTAAAGTTTTGTGAGAATGTCTAGAATCGAGAAATATGTGTGGAAAAATGTAAAGCTTTTCACAGGTGTAATTGTCGCTCAAAATTTGAAATATTATTCATTTTGCTTAAATGCCAAATTTTGAATACAATTATTGAGCGCACAATGATTCGTTTTTAATTCATATTAAAAAGTATTGTCCCAAATAAAGCAATATAAATTATAAATTAATTTCCTACATTATTTTGATTTCAGTTCCAAATAATCCTAAGGTAGAATCATCAGGTTGTTCCTCGTGTACAAGATGGCTTTACCTGCGACTAAAAAGAACCTGCAGGAAAAAATTACTCTATAAAAGAATACCAATTTTGGAATGGTTACCAAAATATAGAAGAGAATACATAGTGAGTGATTTGGTGGCAGGTTTAACTGTCGGTCTGACTGTAATTCCACAAGCCATCGCATATGCCAATGTAGCCGGACTTCCATTGCAAGTACGTGAATTAATTATTGTAATTTAATAATTAAAACATATTTACTTTTAATTTTAGCAATTTAATTTATTTGTCAATTTCTTAACCTTCCAATTATTCTTCTGGGAATAGTCATAATAACCAAAAGTAATTAAAAATATTAAAACGTAACACAGAAAATTTCTTTATGCTTCATATCTATAAAACTTTATAAAATCCATATTTCTTCTGCACTAAAGCAGATCTAGAAAAAGTTCCAATCTCTTCACCTCGAAGTAGAGACTAGAGGCGTTGTTCCATAGTTTAATTTGTTAATTTTCCGAGTAAAACGCTTTATTATCGAAGGGAAAGAAAAGTCTTCGTTATATTACGTGTTATTTATAGAAACAAAAAGCTTCCTTTAGTATTTATGGAAAAATTAAATTCTTTGTTACACATCGGGGAATAGATAAAATCATATTGGAATCTTAAAAGAACTTTTTAATGATTGTTTTGAAAAAAAAAAAAGTTATTGTGACTAATTATTAAGTTAGAACTAGCAATTAAAATTAAACACAATTAAATCTATTTTTGACTTTTTTGAAAACAAAATTATATATAACTGGATCATTATTTCTTAAATAACCACATTTTAAAAACCGGATCTGATTCAAGCTTGGGTAAAGTTTAGTCCTATTCGATGGTAATTTGTGGGGAAAAATTTGGTCATTGGAATAAATATGTAACGAAGGGAAGAGGGTGACATTTTTTACTTTTTTACGGATACCATCGACTTCAGGGATTTGTAACTCTTATAATACTAATTTAATCACCATAGTAACTAACTTTTATTTTTATAAAGAAACAATTATTATCTAAATTTTTTGCTTCAATATTCTTAATTGAAAAAATCTGATCATTCTTTTAATCCCAAAATTAAACAAAAAATATAGCTGAAATATAAAAAAAAAATTTCCCCTTGAAAAATAACACAGGTACTTCCTATTTAAAATATCCGTTCCTCAATCTGACCGTAAAGTCATAAATTCGGTCATCCTTAAGGTCGTTAAGTTATAACATGTTTAAGGTCAGATTAAGGGACGCATTTCCGCCAAAATTTGTTTTCACAAATAAGAATACAGCTTATAATTGTTTTAATAAATAGAAAGTTATAAATATTAATAAAAATGTTTGCAGTTATTAAATTCCTTAGGTATTTCTAAACTCAGAGATTATTGTGGGATTTGATAAGCAGGTTCTTTAAAGTTTTGCAAAGATTAATTTTCTATTTATTATGAACAAAATTTTAGTAAGTCTTATCATCTTTTGTGAGGACAAATCAGAGCGTAAATCCGACCCTCAATTATTTATGTTTCAATTTCAGAATCCTAAGGATGACCGTCTTGCGGTCGGATTTCGTATTGGATATTTTTTATAGGGCTTTGCCCATAATTTGAAATGGACATGGTAGTTCATTTTTTGAATTTAATTATCTACTTTTTTGTGATTGTTAATACGTTGATGGAATTTTGTAACATTTTCATTTTCAGTATGGATTATACTCATCTTTCATGGCCTGTTTTGTGTATACTATTTTTGGATCTTGTAAAGATGTGCCAGTGGGTCCAACAGCCATAGTAGCAATTTTAACCATGGAAACTCTGCAAAAATCCCACTTTGGGCCCGAGTCTGCTGTTCTGTTGACCTTCATCTCGGGCTGCGTGTCTTTGCTAATGGGCACTTTGCAATTAGGTGAGATCATCGATCCTTGTCTCTTATCTTCATTGCTCCCGGTGCATTATTTATTGCCAAGTTAACAATCTCTTCTCTTCTATATACTGTTTTAGCCTCAAGTTACATGTATCACGATATCCTTTTTATTTTTATGTTATTACTACAGAGACCGATAGTTTTTCATAAGAAAATAAATCAAACGTTGTCTTGAATAAGTTGAAAATTTTGTGTGAGTTTATTATTCAAGAATCCCTAGCGGACCTCGTGAACAGAAAGGTTACGCAATCGTGGGACTGTAAACCGTAAAGTGGCCACATAGTGATCGTTCTGTTCACTAAGTCCACTTGGGCATATTTTCATCCTTTTCCAGATTTATGCACAATTTAATTTAGTACACAACACTCATTATATTTTTTACACGTTTATATTTACAGATGCGTGTTTATTCATGTGTTAAAAAATAAGAATTAAAAGCGGTGTGCAACAACTCGAAGCACAATGTTGCGCGCCGAGTTGCCATACACAACTTTTAATTCTGATCTTTTTAACACATATGAACCGCGGGACGCTAAGGGCCACTTTTTTATTTCAAATAAGATATTTGTCTTGACAGAAAAAAATTTGCTACAGAATTAAAAAAATTATATCTATCCCTAACAATTATTTTTTCAAACTATCATTTTCTAAAGGCTCTGTTTCCAAGGTTTCCTCTTTGAGAAAATGCAATACATTCAAAATACAATACGTTTTTTTTTGCCGGCCAAGAAGGAGTTAAACAATATGTACTTTTCCCCAAACAACTTAGACGACAAAAAAACTTTAAAACTCTATTAATTTTGGCTTTAACAGTTCTTTAATACTATCAATATTATCA
>NC_046659.1:60482018-60483071 GCF_010883055.1 Belonocnema kinseyi
GCGGCAAACCTGCAGATCGAAAGTACAAGGTCACTCATGTATTTTACATGGACGATCTTAAGATTTATGCTAAAAACAGAGAGCAACTGCATCTAGCTCTGGAGATTGTCGAGCGATCTACTAAGGAAATTCGAATGGAATTTGGGTTAGAAAAATGCGCCAAGGTTTATTTAAAGCGGGGAAAACTTAATGGCATCCCTGAAGATCCTGAGCTCGTTGATAGAAGCGCCATACGACACCTTTGCGCTGGAGAGACTTATACATATCTGGGCGTGCCACAGAGCCGCATTCAGGATGTGACATCTATAAAGGATACTCTCCGAAGCAGATACAAACGTTTCGTCCGACAGATTTGGTCTTCTGAACTGTCGGCGAGGAAAAAAGTATCTGCAACGAACATGCTTGCCGTCCCGGTACTACTCTATTCATTTGGAGTAGTAACATGGACGAAGAACGAGCTCAGATCTCTTGATATCGGGACAAGAAAGGTTATGCACATGAACAAAAGCATGCATCTTAAGTCTTCCGTTCCGCGACTGTACATCTAACGCCGTCAAGGGGGTCGCGGAATATTGAGTCTTGAATGTCTTCACAACAGGATTATTCTCGGAACAGCACATAGAGTTGCAAATGGAAGAGACCCTCTTTTTAAAATGGTCAGGAATCACGAAGAAGTGGGCAAAGGAGCATTTCTGTACAAAGCAGCGGAGGAGGCTGCTGAAACACTGGGACTTGACTTCATTATTAGGGGTGAGCAAAATACATCAAATCTTATCTATCTCGAGTACTCACTCCTGAAAGCCCGGATTAAGAAAGCACAAGAGAAAAACTTTCGTGAACAGCTCCTCGATAAGAGGATGCACGGTATCTTCCACAGAAATGTGAAGGATCAGCCAATGTCTTGTGAGCTAACGTTTGCTTTCCTAAAATCGCTCGGATTGAAGTCTGGTGCAGAGGGTTTCATTTTTGCATGCCAAGACGGTGTCATTTCCACCTTAACATACCGTCGCCACATTTTGAGCCAAGACATTCCCGGTGATAGCTGCAGGGCGT
>NC_046659.1:60483171-60496117 GCF_010883055.1 Belonocnema kinseyi
AGTTGATGCATTCGTCTTTTGTTCTTATGATCAGCCGTTGGTTTTGTTTTACGGTTCGCATCGGCCAAAGCTCTCGCTGCATTATACACACAATAATTGATAACCCAGGAAACTTAAAATTATCATCTGTTCTCAAACAATAAATTAAAAAAAAGTGTTTTAAAATAACCAAAATAAATGATTTTTTCTTTCATCAAAATCGAAGTAGGTAGATTAACATTTCCATACAATTGAAAAATAATATTCCTCAACATTTTATTCTTTATTTTTTCACATTTCTTTCTACTTTAAAGTTAAAAATATAATTTTGGTTGTCAAACAATCAAATATTTAATAAATCAGATTAATCGTTGAAGCTTTTGTTATTAAATTTCTTACGCTGATCCTATAAAATGTCTTTATTTTATGTTCTGAAAAAATTCATAAATGAAAAAGAATAAATTAATATAGTAATATTTGATAAGGGATTGTCCATATATTACGTAAGACGTTTTTCTGTTGTTTGAATAAAGACGAAAATAATATTTTTATCAAGTTGAAAAGGACACAGCGATATAAACAAAAGAAAAATGTCATACGTAATATATGGACGATCCCTAAAGAGAGATTTGTCTCCATTATCGAAAATGTAAATAAAAAATATTTATAATTCAAACAAAAATATTAAGTATAGAATTATACTAAATTATTTTTTTTCTAATTGTAGGATTTCTAATAGACTTTATATCTGGTCCAGTTTCGGTCGGTTTTACGTCCGCTGCTGCAATTATTATCGCCACAAGTCAAGTTAAAGACATTCTCGGTCTCAGTATTGGAGGCGGGAAATTTGTTTTCGTTTGGCAGACAATTTTCGAGCACATTGGCGAAACAAGGTTGTGGGATGCAGTACTTGGTGTACTTTGTATGGTCATTCTCCTCCTCTTAAGGGTAAGAATTTTAATTAATAATTTTCTTAACATTCTTCCGAATTAAAACTATCTTTTAATAATTTCAAATAATCAGACTTTCAACTGAATTGCATGTTGATTTTAAATAAAACAATAAAGAAGACTCAAAAAGTGCTTTCCCTTTGCCTTCAACAAATGTTATGGAAAATATTAAGAATCCAGATCAAGGATCTTGGAATTCCAAATCGGAAATACAATAGTCAATGCTATTTCTTTAAATTCTTTCGACCTCGATTCAGAGTTTCGAAACCACAAACTCTTCTTTCTCTTATTTTTATTGCATTTTTTATTTACTTTTATACTTTTACCCTTCATTTTTATTAATTTTGATAAAATGCATAATTGAGCTGATATCACTTGAGAAAAATCAAGGACCATATGAAAAAATATAATGTAGAGGAAGCAAGAAGTTGGAAGAAAAAAAATCTTGATTTGATGAACAGCAGCTTCTAAGAGAATTGTGTTTTTGCACTTCTTTATTTCAGGATCAGTCACTTTCGACAATATACAGATGATTAATGGTCAAGGTATTATTTTACTTCTGTTTTGCATATTTAAATTAAATCTTTCGTCAAAAAACAATCATGTAGAGTACCAGAGAATCCCAGTGGGCACAAAGTTTGGCGACGTCTTTACGACATCGTTACGACAACTTTACGACATCTTATGTCCATGCCATTAAGGTTTTTTTGCATCGTAAATAAGTCGTATGATCTGACGATGTCTTTACGATATCGCAGACACTGAAACGACATGGACATAGGAACTCGTAAAGATATCGTAATGATGTCGTAAAGACGTCGCCAAATATTGTGCCCACTGGGATACTAAGGTTCCTAGAATCTTATCTATTGAAATTTGTAAATAAAATTCTAAATGATCTTCAGGAACATTACAAAGCTCTTTTTAAACTACATATTTTGTTAACTAATATTCAAATTATATTGTTGTCATAAATTAAGTCCCGTATTTACACCGAGGTCAACAAGACACGGCGGTTTTGTCTGTTTTTCTTCTATTGTCTCTTTTTACGCTTATAATCTCTGCAATTGAAACAAATTAGTAATAAAAATTGAAATAGTGTGGAAAATTTTTAGGAGCGGCGAGGCGATTTAGATTTTTTTATTATTACAAGACACATCTGTCTTCCCTTGTATTGTCTCTTTTTTTGCTTTTTAACTCTGCAAACAAAAATAAAAATAATAACAAAAATTTAAAAGGGGTGAAATTATATTATGAACGGCACGGCGGCTTTTTTATTATTATAGAACATGTCTATTTTCACTTTTATTGTCTTTTTTTTTGCCTATTAGCTCATAAATCGAAAAAAGCAATAAAAGTTAAAAAAGGGTGGCAATTTTTTAGAGTCGGCTCGGCGGTTTACAATTTTTTATTATTATAGAGCACATCTATTTTCTATTGTATTTTATCTTTTTGCTTTTCGACTCTGCAAAAGAAAACAAATCTAATAACAAAAATTAAAAGAGCTGAAATAGTATTAGGAGTGGCACAGCGGCTTAAAATTTTGGTATTGTTACAGAACATGTCTGTTTTCTCTTGTATGGTTTTTTTTTGCTTTTTGACTCTGCAAAAGAAAATAAAACTAATGAAAAATTAAAAGGGCTGGAATATTATAGGAGTCGCACGGCGGCTTATTATTTTTTTTATTATTACAGAACCCGTCTGTTTTTCTTCTATTGTCTCTTTTTCGCTTATAAGCTCTGCAATTAAAAAAGAATTAGTAATAAAAATTGAAATTGCGTGGAAAGTTTTTAGAAGCGGCGAGGCGATTTCGTTCTTTTTATTATTACAGACAACATTTGTTTTCTCTTGTATTGTCTCTTTTTTTTGCTTTTTAATTCTGCAAACAAAAACAAAACTAACGACAAAAATTGAAAATGGGTGAAATTATATTAGGGACGGCACGGCGGCTTTTTTATTATTATAGAACACGTCTGTTTTTTCTCGTATTTCCCTTTCTTTGTTTGTCAACTCTGTAAACAAACAAAAAATTGGTAACACAAATTGGAAAGGGGCGGAATGCTATTACAGGCGGCACGGTGGCTTATAATTGTTGTATTATTACATAACATGTCGGTTTTCTCCTGTATTGTCTCTTTTTTGCTTGTCAATCGAAAAAGCCAGTAATAAACATTGAAAAGGGGCGGAGAAATTTGATGAAATTGCTCATTAGTTCTGGAATAATGTTACATCTATATTTTTAGAAAGCGCAGGATCTTCCGCTCGTACCAAAGGATGTGAAGGTGCCAACGACATTCCAAAAGATCCTCCTCAAAATTCTTTGGTTATTTGCAACTGCAAGAAATATTTTGGTAGTTGTAGTATGTGCTGTGATTTGTTGGCTATTGGAGGCTCATTTGGGTTCATCACCAGTAGTCCTGACTGGTCACGTGAAACAAGGACTTCCGGATATATTACTTCCTCCAATGCAAACTCAAGTTGGAAACGAAACTTATGGATTTGCTTCCATGGTTGCTGCCATGGGGTCTGGATGTTTCGTCATTCCTCTTCTCAGCCTTCTGGAGACCATCGCTCTTGCAAAAGTTTTCTGTAAGAAACATAAAATAATATATTTATGAAAATAATTTACTTGTTACTATAAAAATAATGATTAATGCAACTAATAATTCTAAAACGAAAAAATCAATCTGATCTGAATCTTTTCTATTTTATCGCACGTTATTCATGTGATCAAGGGTGAGTTTCGTATGAACAAGATTCGGTGGTATTTCCCAAATTAATATCAAATAAAAATCTTCAAGATCCGTGTTACGATTTTTAGCCGATGGAACGCCAATAGACGCCACTCAGGAGATGTTGGCTCTAGGTGTCTGCAATGTGCTATCATCCTTTGTGTCCTCAATGCCAGTTAGTGGAGGTCTCAGTCGTGGAGCAGTGAACCATTCTTCTGGAGTTAAAACGACTCTTGGAGGAGTCTATACTGGAATTCTGGTGCTGATATCTCTTCAGTTTCTGACACCATATCTGTATTTCATTCCAAAAGCCTCCCTTGCTGCTGTTATCATCGCAGCTGTCGTTTTTATGGTGGAATTCCATGTGGTCAAACCCATGTGGCGCACCAAGAGTAAGTTTCAGAATGATCTGAATATTCTTTTAAATTATTAAAATTTACTTACTTTGTTTGTACAAAGAAATGACTTACTTTTTCGGAAGCTGATAAAACTTTTGGTATTGAGAACAAAAGAATTATATCTGTAACGTAACTTAAGTCATTAAATTTCTAATTTGTTCAGAGAAAGTTCTAATATTTCTATGTTGTAGTTTTTCTGTATAACAGGGTGTTTAACAATTCCGGAAAATGCCGGGAATTCGCGAGAAAATCCGGAAAATCTCTATGAAATTACTAATTCCAGCATAAAAGTTAAACTGAGAAAAAAATCATGTGCTTTTTTTTTGCTTTATTTCCGATTATATTGTGGTTCTAATTGTTTAATTGTCCGATGCAGTGGAAGAAAAAATTCCCGGATCAGAACACAAATTGTTACAGTCATTGAAATTAAAAAATTAAAACTCATAAGGCTGAACATTTTTTCATTTAAAGATTCAAAAGTAATCAACACTGATCTGCAAATTAAAGCACTCACAGTGGAACTCTTTTGAATTTTAAACTTTTAAAATTTGGTTTATTCAAACGCCTAATAATTTACACGTATAAAATCAAAACTCTTAACATTATGCACAATTTTGAAATTAAATGTCGTTAAAATACAAAATTTGAAACTTTAAACTTGTATAAATTGAAGAGTTAAATTAACAGAAGAACAAATTGAACGATTTTAAATGTCGTTTAAAATAAAACATTTAAGGCTTTCTGTTTGAAACAATTCAGTTTCAAATTGCTTAGTTTGACATATTTTCTTTTGATAAAAACGTTGAATTATGAATCTATTTATTGAATATTATATACAAATTGAAAATAATTTACAAACTTTCAATTTGAATTTAACATTTGTATAATTACTAAGGCTTTCGAATTAAAAATTCTCAATTTTTAGCGTTCAAATTTGTAAATTGTTTAGTTTTGAACAGATTCCAAGTTGTTTTATAAAATTAACTTCCCTAATTTTGCCGGTTGCCATCATTTCTGGTCCAGTGAAATGCTGTTTTAAAATTATTAGTTTCAGGGTAACAAATTCAAGGTTCAAAAAGATATTTAGTTTAAATATATGTTTCTTTAATTTTACAGCTTTCAAGACTTCAAAGCTAAAAAAATACTAATTTCAAAACGTTTAAATTTAAAAATTTGTCATCCATTTAAATTTTAATATAATTGAAAACGCTTTCAAATTTAGACGCTATTAAACTAAAATGAAAATATTTATCGATACCATTCAATCATAATTTAAAGTTCTTTGAATTCTAAATCGTAAGTTTGAACATTTTTAGATTTATAGATTAACCGTTTAGTGCAAAACTTTTTCAATGGACACTTCCGTATTGAGAAAAATTTTTGTATTGAAAATATTTTTTTTTTTTTTAATTTCACAGTATGGAATTTAACTTTTCATATATAAAAAATCACATGAAATACATTCTAGATTTGAGGAAATTATAACAACTCAAATGTTCACAAAGCTCCAAACTATTTTTAAATATATTTGTCGAGTTGGTTTTTCCACAATTTTGAAAACAAAAATTAATTATAGAAGCATTATTGATTTCTCACCATTGAAAATAGTATTCGCTGCATATTGTTCATAAATTGAATGGAATTAAATTTCAGATTGCAAGAAATCTGAAAGTAAATTTGTTTTAATTCTAAACTAATGTATTTTCTCAAATAAATTTTTTAATTGAGCCAAATTACCTTTTGTCTCTAGAAATCGATTTAATTCCGGCGATCGCGACATTTTTATGTTGTCTCTTCGTGAGATTGGAGATTGGCATTGTGATTGGCATTGGCATAAATCTTCTATTCCTACTTTACGCTTCGGCCAGACCTTCTCTCCGAGTTAGCAAGGCTACAGTAAGTCAATTTTCACGTCCTGTTTCTAAATAATATAAAAGTAAAAAGGCAAAAACAATAATTAATCAATTTTTAATAGAGTAACAGCGGATGTGTGTATCTCGTCGTTACTCCAGATAGAAGTCTCGCATTTCCGAGTGTGGAGTACGTCCGGGCTGTCATCAGCAAACAAGGAACTAAACAGGGAATATCTGTTCCAGTTGTCGTCGATTCCACCCACATTCAGGCTGCCGATTTTACCGCAGCGAAGGTAATAAGATGAAAGAAATCATTTATAAAATATAATTTTGTGAAAGAAAATATTCAGTATTTAAAATTTAACTTGCAACAATCTCTCTCTCTCTCTCTCTCTCTCTCTTCAATAGGGAATCAAGAGTCTGATCGAAGATTTTGCCAGGAGGGGCCAGCCCCTTATCTTCTATAATTTGAAACCAAGTGTTTTTGAGATTTTCAGAGGTGTGAATCCCTTAGAACTTAGGTGCTGCTACAGTGAAGTCGAACTAAATGATTATCTTAAAAGTAAGTCTTTTAAATTTTTCAGCAATTGCTAAAATAATTCATTAATTGTTAATGAATATTATTTTTTATTGATATAACATTTGTTATGTACAGAATATTTTAAAGCCATCTTTTATAATTTCAATTCGCAAATCGTTTTCATTCTTAAAGATCCAGTGATTTAATATTTCGATATCTCATCCAAAATTAAAAATTAAAGTCCTTCCCAAAAATCAAAATATAACAATCGAAACTATAAAAAAAATCATTTAAATTTCAGCGTTTTCGAATCACTCAAATAATGTAACGAGGCATTGAAAGGAAGTAGCTGGGCAGAAGAAACATTGAAAACATCAGTATTACATCAGCAAAGTTGTGATTTAAAACGTACACGCTGATTTATAACATCTAGTTTTAATTATAACAGAAGTAAAGATATCAAATTAGGAATCATCATAATGTAATAATTTAAGTGACATATGTAAATATTCTACGCAAATTATGTAAAATATAGAAAGTATTTTAGCTGCAAGAAATATAATTCATCACATGGAAAATGCAAGCATAATTGTCGTATCACCATGTATTGGTGTTCATTCTTAAAAACTAAAGTTTTTTTTTCGACTAAGGAAGACTTATTTTATTTCCAGTTGTCTGGCACCATTGGTTGGCTTCGCTATGTAGAAAGTAGCATTTCCTTTGTACCTAAAAGAATTATCTTGTAAATAAAAATTTCTTTCAGTAAAGATTCCATTTCATTTAATTGAATAATTAGATAAGATATAGAGATTTGAAATTAACAATTATTGCACATTTATAGAATCATTTTTAATCTGAGACTATTACAGAATAATTAAAAATTGACGAAATTCGCATAATTTTAATTTGAAACCCATCTTTCAGCGTGCTACGCAAGTAAAAAAATGAACATTTTAAAAGCTTAGTTTTGCACTTTACAATAAAAAAAATTAACATTGCATTATTTAAAAATAAATTGAATTATTTATTTATTTTTTAATGCCACCTAAGTTCTTCAATCAGGCTCAAATTTCGGCAAAGTGTAGTCTTCTTGGATGGTAGTTTATAGATAAACAATTTTGGTATCAAGAAAAATATTTACCGAGGAGGAAGGGGTGAAATTGTCAAAATTAAAAATTTCAAACATAAAATGATGCACCTTTTGTATGGGACTTAATTGCTCCTGTTCATTTGTAAGAATAAGTCGTAACATTTTATAATTCTAATATTTTTAAACTCTCCAATTTCTAATGATTCGAAATCATTAAAAAATTGTAATTTGAAGATATTGAATTAAAAATCGTACAATAATGTAATAAAGCACCCTTGGGTATTATTGTAATGAATATTTAACCACTATTTATTAGATTAGATTTGTTTGAAAAAACTTACGTTTTTTTAATGTGCTTGATCGCTGTTTCAACGGCATCTTTTCTCAAAAGAGTCACAGTACAACCACCAAATCCGGCACCTGTTAAACGACTTCCAACGACGCCATCGACTTCTCTCGCTGCAGAAACAAGAGTATCAAGTTCCTGAGAAGAAACTTCATAATCTTCTCTTAAGGAATCGTGACTCTCATTCATTAGCGTTCCAAATTTGAGCAAATTTCCACTTTCGAGAGCAGCTGTAGCTTCCAAAGTTCTCTGGATCTCTGTGATCACATGGCGTGCTCTTTTTATTGTAATTTGAGGACAATGTCGAGTCTTGAGGACTGCAAAATTTTGTTAAACTTACTAATGATGCGGAATAAATATATATATTTTTGTTAATAGAGAAGAGGCAAACCTTCCAGGTCTTCCAAAGTCGCATCTCTAAGACTCTTCTTATTTAACAACTTGGCAGCCTCAAAACAGCTGTCTCTGCGTTCACAATAAGCACTGGAACTTAATTTATGAGGAGCATTTGAATTAATTATCAGGAAAAGATTGTCATCGAGATGTTCCATCGGAATTTGTTTTGTGGCAAGATCTCTACAGTCTAATAAAAGGGCATGACCTTCTTTCCCCATGACGGAAATAAACTGGTCCATGATTCCACAAGGCACCCCGGCGAATTGGTGTTCTACACTTTGGCAGACGAGAGCCTGAAAAATTAAAAATTCAATTAGAAGCAGTGCCAAATTTAGATCTCAGATTAACTGAGACGAAATTTTCCGTCCCCTTTGAATTTTTATTTCCATTTTTTTCGATTTCATAGTTATTAAACTAATAAAAAATTCAATACAATTAAGAAAAACTTGTTCTGCAATGATAAAAAAATTATAAACAACCATGCCACCCCTAAAAGTATGCCACCTCGGCCATTACCTTTTTGGTCTCTATTTGAATGTTTTACAAAAAGACGTGTTATAACATTGAAACTTACAATAGTTTTTCTACTTTTTGACATCAATAAGAAAAAGTAAAGTATTCAAAAATAATAGGAATTTTTAATCACCTTATCTTCCAATCTCTCTGATACAAAACCAGTCATGGCTTCTAAAAATGTATAAGTCGCAACTTCTAGAGCTGCTGAACTACTCAATCCAGCACCGACTGGCACGGTTGAAAGAATAACGGCATTAAAACCGGGTACCAGTCCATCATCTGAAAATATTATCGATAGAACAAGTATTAATTAAATACAAATATTTAAAAACGAATATAATTCTAACATAAATAACACTTTTGAAAAAAAAACTTCCTCGAGAAATTATAGCATTTTAAGAAAAATTGTACATATTTTGTTTAAATATGTTGTTACTTGTAAAAAGTGCTAAATTTTACAAAAAAAAGTCTAAACACATACGAATATAAAATTCTTATTTTGTTACCGAAAAGGTAAGAAATTAAAAAATTCTATAATCATGGGTGCTTATATTTTTTGTAGTATGCTGAAAAGAATAATTAATAACATTAATATCAATATTTTGACTCGCTTGCAAAAATTGAGCAATCAAAAAAAGACATGGAAAATAGAAGAATGATATTTTTACACAAAACACTTGGATAATTTGAGTTTATGTTTTGAAAATTATCCGTTTGTAAACGTATACGCATTTTTCATCCTAATCCAAAGAATAATACTTTTTGCATTACAAAAATGGTAACTTTTTATTATTTTGTAATTCTAATTGTCTTATTATTTGTTGTTTCTTAACATTGCAGAATTATAACTACAATAAAGAGTACAGTAATTTGAAAAAATAAATAAATAAAGACAAAAATTAGTTTCATTCATTCTATATGGATTCTACAAATAATTGATTCAAAAATATTATCTCCTTAATAAAATAAAATTGAAAATAGTCTCAGCAGTCCCAATATAGTCCATATAAAAATAAATTAAAAACTAAAATCAATTCTTTATAAATTTACAAATCAGATATAAAATAAATAGTTTCAATTAGCCTCAAGGCATTTGATGAAATTAAAAATCCTTAATTTTTTTATTATTACAATTAAATCAATATTATTAAGTAAAATCAGGAGACATACAAGAAAATTTTGCAACGCAGCCTTTGACATAATTTGCCCATTTGGGTTCTCCAGGTTTTAAGGCACGTCTGTTGCTGATGTCGAATTCTACTAAATTTCTAGTGCCAACTGCATCGCTCAATGAAACAATTTTGCATATACTGCTCTGATTTGCTTTTCCAGCAATTACAGTCACCATAGGTAATGCCTGAAAAAATTAGACTTATGGTTTAGTTTAGTTTACTGATGGTTTAAAAAAAATTAGTTTACTAATGTTATGGGCAATTAATTAATCAGTAGCATGTTTGTTTGATTACAATTTACATTTCAAATTCACAATTCAAGATTGTGACTGAAAAAATGTTATAATTTACTCAAGAATATTAACATTTAAATCAATATATGTTATTTTATTTAAAGTACTCGCTCATAAACTAAAGGACTTCCATAAAGAAGAAATAAAGTTTATAATAAGAATATTACGATTATTAAAAAAAATTTCAATTAAACGTGGTTTGATAAAATTTAAATTTGTTTGTGATACAAATCTAAAACCTAAAAACAATACATTTTAATCAGAATAATTGTACAGAGTTGAGATATGGTCATTTTTTAAATGAATTATACATTGCTCTAAGCATAAAAGTCGTTTTCAAAATAATAAATATAAGTATAGACTGATTATGCAAACATTACGAAAAATTGTAAGTACTTCTCTTCACATAAAGCTTACCAATCACATCATTTGAAAGTGATATCGAAACAGTACGTGGAATGATGATTTTTTTTTGCTTGTAGCTAAAACACTTTTCCCTAGATTTCATGATAATATTTATCTAACTCATATTACTCATTAGAACAAATGGTACTGATAAGAAATGCGAATTTATATAACATTAATTATTAAATTATGTTATATATAGCTCTGAAAAATCATAATTTTACATTCAAAAATTAAATTTTACAATGAAAATATAGTCATAAATAAATAATTAACTTTGTTTGGTAAATTTGGAACGTTCTGTACATATTTATCAAAACTATTCTAATTATATTAATACTTGTTAATCTTTTGGTACCTGACTTAAATACAATAGATTAAACAGAAAATATTCAAATGAAAAATAGAATTATTTGTTAAAGAAAAAATTTTAAAAATAAAATATTCACCATCGGCAAAACAAATCCATCATTATAATCCGTATGTTCGCCTATTAAATTAACGCGTCCAGGAGCGCAGACGCAAATATTGGCATTCTCTCCAAACTCCTCCGTGAAATTTTGCAAAGCCTCCACACGCACATCGTTCACACTGGGCAAAATAGTAGCCATTGTTGTTTTTATTCTCCTTTTTTGTCTTACAAATATCAAATATAATCAATAATTATATTATGTGACGCTGAGATTTTTAATCGGCCTCGCAGAACATCGAATTAGGAACTGATGCTTCGAAGGGTAAATTTATTATTTTAAAGTGCAGACCGGCATTGCAACTCGCACAAAACACTAGAGATACTGGATACTTTTATCAATGAAGATAGGCGCGCAGAAAGTGAAGGCTCCTTCTGGAGAGACTTAGCTTTCCTCAATCTGATAAAAAATCTGAAACTGATAGATTTATTGAAATATTATTAGGATCATAATTAATTAAACTTGAATAATTAGAACTTTTTTTACGTTTCAAAATTAAAATTTTGTAGAATTAAATCTATTTATTTTTAAGCAAAGACCAAACCGAAACTTAGGTTCTATTTCGTTACTAACAGTTAGAGCAAATAATTTTTATCCAATCATTAATGTTATTATAAAATAAATTTTTGGATCTTGAACGGTATAAAATTTGAAATTGTTGCATTTTGTACTTCTGATTAAAAATGAAAAATTAAAATTTACAATACTTGCAAAGACTTTCATTTGATTTATTCTTTAAACAAGCTATTTAAAACTGTTCAATTTTAAATGCCTCATGTTTTAAACGCTTAGTATTTTTTAAATTATTTATTTGTAAAGGCACAAAATAGTTTGATAGAAAATAGCTAAATGTTGTAAGAGTGAAAAATTTGGAACTGTAATTTATGGAATTCTTTACACTGGAAATAAAAAAAATGGTTTCAGCACACACAATTTCAAATTCTTTTATTTTAATTGTTAAAAAAATCAGAATGAAATAGTTACAAATACTATAAATTTTTTATTCGAATTCCACAATTAAATAATATTCTTAATTTGATACAAAAAAAAGTATATTAAAAAAGTAGTATAGAAATAAACAATTATTTAAATTATAAGACACTTTATGAACTTAAAAACAAATAAAAAGGATTAGAATTTATAAACTATAAATTAAAATTCTTTTCAATATATTCATACACAACGATTGATATCGTTGATAAAAATAAGAAATTCTCTGATTCTGCTTCAAAGATTAAATATAAATTTAATGTTTGTATATTTTATTTAAGAAAAAATCATTTACCTTCTGCTTTTCCTTGTAAATATATACATGTATCTAAACTTAGCTCAGGTTAATCTGTGTCGACCATAGTGTCGACTGAAAACCTGCCGTACCGTCTTGCGATTAGATAATTTTGACAACCAGTTCAACGATTCAAAAGTTGATGAAAACATGATTGTGGTCGCGTATCTCACAAAACTAGCTTTGTTCAGTTGATCAAGAACTGCTAAAAGTGTTAAAATACACAGAAATGTATAATGTCGGTCACGGATCCGATTATAAAGGAATTAAAAGGTATTTTCCTTCAAATCTTTAAAAAAAGAAAAACCACCATGACTCTAAAGGTTACATAGTCTATAAAATTCACTTACAACCTACTTTTTAACATTTTGTAATTTAAGAATTTTTACTCATTCACTTTTTAAATTTTACCATTTCATTGTAAAAATACAGTAAAATATTTACCTAAAAGCAGAAAGTAAATCATCAGGAAAATGCCCTCTCCTTTTTTGTGCTTTTAGTTTATTGATTTTACAGAGCACCGGTTAGTAGACGAGTTTAT
>NC_046659.1:60496217-60547172 GCF_010883055.1 Belonocnema kinseyi
CTTCCCGCCTTAAGTTTAAAACTGCAAATTATCAAATATTAAACTCCATTGCAGTAAATAGAGACATACAATGCGGAAATTTAAAAGTCGTTTACAAATTTCTAGTGATCATTTCTAAAACTAATTACAATGTCAAATTCCAATACGACTTTTTATTTTATAATATTAATATTATTTTAATTCAACGTCGAAATATAATATTAGAACATAATAAACGAAATATATGTTTGATTTGTCAACATTTTATGTACAGGCTTCTAAATCGATTTGAAATCATTACTTTCAACTTACTCAATCTTAGAAAGCTTGAAATTTGAAAATTATTTATAGAGAAAGCTTTAAATTTAAAAATATTTTGATATCAAACTCTTTAAAACTTGAAGCTTTCAACTATTAAAGCATTTCAATTTCTAATTGTACAAATTAAAAACGTTTTAAAGTTAACGCTATCCACTTTGGTTTTTGATTTTCCAGACGCTCAACGTTGAAATTTAAAATCAAACCGTTTTGAAAGGTTCAATTTAACTCAAAATAATCTTTTTTTTAATCTATAACACGTGAAATTTCAAAATGTAAAATCAACAATTTTAAATTTAAAGTTCCTCCTAAAAATCTTTAAAGGTTTACTTTTAAACACTATCATTAAAAATTCTAATTTGAAGTTTCTTCAATTTTGCACGCTATATGAAATAACATTTTGTACTTTCTTAAATTCCATAGATTTTTAATTTCAAATGCTCGAATTCGTAATTAAACTATTTAAAATCTTTTAGTTTTTGAAGTTTAAAATAAAACTCTTTTTTGTATTCCTAATGTCATGGATTTTTTACTGAAGGGCGTAATTGAAAACCTAATAGTATTATTATTTAATTTATTTATTAATTTATTATTATTTAATTTCAAGTGCTTTTACAATAATTCAAAATCCTTTATCTTTGTAGACTTCTAATTTGAACTTGTGGAATAATTTTCTCTTAAAATAAATTAAAATCCCCTGCGATTGTGTAATATGTGTTCACAAAATTTTGAAGTTATGTACCCGTGACTAAAAATAATTTTTAAAAGCATACCTCTAAAAATAAAATTTTTCAAAATAATATTAACATCGTTCTTACAGGTTGGACTCTCAAATTAACCAAATGTGGAACAGACATTGGAGACGAAAATGAAGATTTACCTTTCTTTTGTAAAAGTATAGAAGCATGTTTTCAAAGAGAAGTTTTGTCTCGCCTGAATGCATTTGGATTTCCCAAATTACCCGAAGCTTGGTATTGGTTAGAAGAAATCGCTGATAGAAATGACAGGTTTAAATTAATAACATCATTTTTTAACAAATTTTAATAATCGTTAGCTTCAAATTTTTAAAAATCTTAACCCTCCATAATTGTACAAATATTTCAAAAATTAATTATAAGAAACTCAAGTATTTCAAGGGATTAATTTTAAATATTACATTTTTTATTTTATTTCTTATCATTGCAGCTCCCTTTTTGCATTTACATCAGCAGTAGAAAATGTCCGAGAGAATTTAAAGATACAAAATCCCATCGGTCGATTACGATTATTGATACGAACCTGTTTAACTCGAAGGTGCCTGCATTTGCCAGTGCAATATATCGTAAGTTATGAAGGAATATTGATTGGTTTTTCATCTATATAATTTTTACACGTGAAATGCTCTTTCTGATTACAGATAAGAACCCACCATTTATCCTCGCTGGAATATTACTCACATAATAGTATCCTGGGAGATGAAATCCTTGGCGAAATATTTCTCTCGGTGCTTTTGCAAATCAGTAAAATCTACTTTAGATTGAATCTCAGAAATGCCAGCTTTTTAGATGATACTTGGCAGTTACCAGAATGCATTTCAGCCGAGTTCGTGCCTTGCAAATCTTTAGGAATGTCGGTTTGGTCTGTAAATGAAACTCGAAAATAATTGTTTCTCTTATTAATGAAAAATAAATATTAGTACAATAAACAATAATGAAGATTTTCTGTGTAGCTTCACGAAAGGAAGAGCTCTGATTATTAAACTCGAGGAAAATTCTGTTGCTGGAGAAAATGTAATGATTTTATTAAAGCAGATAAAAATAAACATTATTTTTAAATTAGAGTCAATTTTACTTAAATATTTTTATAAACTGTCAGGAAGAAATAGAAGTTGGAGACGTTCTAGATGAAATAAATGGAAATGTCATAACTTCTAACACCAGAGGAAGATTGAGAAAAATTATGAGAAACTCCTCCAGCCGTCCTTTATCTTTACATATCGTTAAAGTAATTTTACCTTTATTCATAAATGACTTTATTTTTTTAGCATAATTCTCTAATTTCTTTTTAAATTAAAGTAAATTAACTTTTTAATAATCGTTCAATATAATGTTTCCCAGCATCGAAGCAAAAAGTCAAATGATATCTTCGAACCGATTGTGGGATTGATAAAAAGTTCCGGAATAGACAAAATGAAAAATTTATTAAAAGCTTCACCTAAGTCCGGAGAATCGCATGGCAAAACTTCTCAATTCAATGAAACTGAAAATAAGGTACCGAGTTCTGGGTTTTTCGTAAAGTATTGTGGTTCGATATCTACAGGCACAGAAGGTGATGTGAAGCAAATTGAAAGGGCAATTTGGAATTTACTGAGATCTGCGGAAACGAAATTAATTCCCGTTAAATTCGAGTGCCTTGAAATTGGAATCAAAGTGACCCTAGATTCCAACGGAACGGTAATTTCTGCTTATTAATTTTTTCTTTAACGTTTTTCCATTATGTATGTTTAAAAAATGATACATTTTTGGACTTTGTAATATTGATATTTCAGATAATTTTTCAACAAAGTTACATGGAGATTTCATCTTGTGGGCGTACATCAAACATTCCTAATTATTTTGCGTTTATAGCAGGGTAAGATCAAATTAATTGAAAAATTCTTCACTTGTAAGATTAGATTATCAGATTTTTTATATTTAACAGATTACCTTAAATTAACTCCAAACAAATAAATTCCACACAAAAAACTATAATTGAAGACCTCAAAAGATATTTAAAAAATTTAGACCAAATACATTTCAAATCAGACAGATTCTACACCATAAGTCGTAGAATCTCTCAGAGACGAAATATATCTTTTTTCAGAGGCAATTAGGGATACATATTTTCCTGCTTTGCGAAAAAAAAATTTTCTACGAAGTTATGCATACTTGAATGTTGAGCTTTGCTTTTTAACAAACAAAAAATGTCTTTAAACCTCTATAAGTTTTGACCAGACTTATAATTTGTTGTATAAGTAGAAACTAGAAAAAAAGTATGGGGTAAAATTAAATAGGAGGGATTTAAAGATAATATTTTTTTCGTGTTTTAAAAATACGTAAGAAAAAAAATTATTTTCTGGAAAAACCTACCTTTTTTTTTTAATATTTGTTACAGTTTCTGCTTATATAAGGAAGGTTTCCTATCAGCTGGAAGTAGGCTAAACCATTTTTGTGGTCATGACAATTTTTTCACCAAAAATAAAAGTTTTTGGTTCTTCTCGTGATTTACAAAAAATTTGCAAAAATTTGTTCGAAAATCGGAAAAATAAATATCGCGTAATTTCCTCTGAAAACGAAATATTTTTCCCCGAGAAATTCTGCAAGATCAAGTCTAAAACCTGTCTAACTTCAAATGTATTCAGTCTTTAAAAAAAATTTTATAATAATTTTAAAGATTTGAATACATCTACCAAATTTACGGACAATTTTCAATGAATATTGTTCAATTTTTGATTTTTTTAGAGAAACAAACTGCAGTGTAGCTACTAAATTTGATGCTCATGTATTTTTTCATCAAAAAGAAAACGAGGTGCAAACAATTTTACAAAGTCTAGGACAAGGATTTCAACGAACACACTTTGCTGTTTAAACTTTAAGAAAAAATCAGACACTTAAAAAAAATAGCCTATAGGTAAAAAAATTTTTCGACCCTATATATAGAGTATAATTTTATTAATAAGAATATGTATGTCCATAGTCAATAAAAATTGTTGAGTTTGAATACATTTTGGACTTGGATAATTTCTCACCATACGCATTTATTTACTTCAAACAATTTCAAAGCAATAATCCAACTAATATTAGACAAATTCTATTTCAAATCAGGCAGAGAGATTCAACTTAGGGTGTCAAAATAATTTTTTATTTGAATATATATAATTCTATGGTGAAAATAAAGGAATACTTATTTCTCAGTATAATAACACTTTTTTGCATTTGTATGTGCCAGAAATTCTGATCTCTCAAATGAAAGGAATATATTTTCTCAGCTTCTCTCTGTTTTCCCAATTCCATTTCGTCTAGAAATATTTTTCCCACTATAAATCAAAACATGTATTATAAATTTCTTGTATAATTGCACATCACTGTTTCTAATTTATAAAGCAATTATTTAAGATTTCGTTCATTTGAATGTTCAGGATTTCCAGCATATGGATTCGTTATAATCATTCCAAGATTACTTTCGAATTCTCATAAATGGACAGATTTTTTTCCCAAAATTCAGTATTTTCCGAACGAGTGCATGTATTTAGGATTTTATTCGACGTGTAAATTCTTGATCTTTTAATTAGTTTCAAAACATAATTTTAATTGAAAAATGACAATGTTGTGAGATGTTTTTCTAAAATTATTGAAAGTGGATTTCCTTAAAAATTCCAATTTTAATACAAAATAAAATAAAAATGCACTGTAAATAAAATATAAGAAAAAAATATAATTTTGGTACTTTCCAGAAAATAAATTTTTTCATCGAATTTTTAAAACATGAAAAGAATATTTTCAGGAAAACCCAACGTTTTTATTTTTTCCAATATTTAAAAAAAGTGTTTGCTAATATAAAAAAGGTATCCTATCAGTTTGGTGCGGGCTTAACCATTTTTGACGGTGGGAACCTTTTTTTTAAATTTATTTTTTCTCATAAACGCTGCAAGTTTTCATCAAAAAGCAAGGGTGTTTTTTGTAAATTTTATATATTTTTTTCAACATTTTAATTCATTTTAATACCCATGGTTAGTTTTTTCTTTTGAATACAAATTATTATTCTAAAAAAACTTTAAATAGATTTTACGTTATTCTGTAAAATTTTTGAGACAAAAAATTCACTTTAAAAAACAAGTTGTATTTAGTTTAAAAAACACATCACGTACCAATAACCAATAAGAGCACTCGGCCAACAACGCGGGAAATTGAACCATTCAAATTTTTGGAGTTTACAGCACTTCCTGTCAGAGGCACTCTTTCTGTTTGTTTGTTAAATTAGATTATATTAAATAACCTGATAGCTACCTAAATTTATCCTGTGGACATTTATATGTCTAGTTTAAAAATGTGTAATCTCCTAATTTCTGCAATTACGCATTTAAATAAACATGCCAACCATTATTGCTCATTCT
Source organism: Belonocnema kinseyi (assembly GCF_010883055.1). NCBI lineage: Eukaryota > Metazoa > Arthropoda > Insecta > Hymenoptera > Cynipidae > Belonocnema > Belonocnema kinseyi. The sequence continues at coordinate 60,501,646 of NC_046659.1, forward strand.
AACGAATACAAACGATTCTCCTTTAAAATCCTAACCTCAAAACATACAAAAAACTAAATCACTTAAATGACCTAAATTTGACAACAATAATACACTTCACATCAACATAAAGTAAAATTGGGAAATAAACTTCCGAATAGATTTCACTACATATAAAGGATCTAAGAATTGATATGAGAGTTATAGTAAAATAATTTAAAAGAAAAAAAGACGATCTCGCGTTTGTCGTCAGAGGTGCAAAACAGGAAACAGCTGATCGATTAAATTTAGGCTGCTAGAAAAAATCGTGGATCGGGTCGGTGATCCCATAGAAAAATCAATCGTGGAAGGGGGCGGAAATTTTAGATCGGTCGTCTGGTTCGGGGTTGGATAGGGTCTCGGGGTCGGGGTCGCGGTCGGGGTCGAAATAATCGGACAATTCGTATTCTGCGAAGTGCGCCAAGTGCAGTGCGCGGTGTATCGTGGATCTGTCACTCTTCGTACTTCGTCCGTCGGCTAGACGGGAAGAATTAGAAATCTGAATTGATAAAAGATGGCTACGAATACGAACGTAGTCAGCACCGTCGACGACCAATATTTCTACGAGGATGTCGTCTACAGGGTCGACAAGAAGGGCAATGTCGAGTTTGGCATCATCATGGAAAACGACGACCAGGATTTCTCTGACGACAGTTCCGCCAGCGAGGAGAGCCCTAAGAAAAAAAAGGGCGAAATCCGCGTGGTCTGGCATCCCTCCGGCGTCGAGGAACTCGTCAATTCTAAAAAGGTACTCTTTATAACATTACATTACATTTTTTTCCTTTAAGTCTCTGTTTATAAACCTAACCCCACTTTTTCAACATCTGCAAAACCTAACCGGAAAAAGCTATAGAATGTTTCGTCGGAGACGTTATTTTTTTGTAATAGCTAGATAAGACTTTCTATTTGTTAATAGCATTGCAGTATCGGGAAATAAAAGTTAGCAATTATAGACGGGATAAAATCAAAGTTGTCATTTGATGCTGTTTATTTTTGTTGAAATTAAATACTTTTTTAAGTTTTAACAAGCTTCTGGATGGCGTGAATTTTGATGTCAATTTGCAAAAATGATGTGATAATTTAAATTTGATAATTTGATAATTTGTTGGGTTCAGGTTCACCTCGCAGACAGAACTTTGATGCCAGGAGATGTTGTTCGCCGAATGATTAAAGGAAAGGACACACAAAGGGGTTATTGTAGAGATATTGAACTGACGGCATGCGTTCAAGTCATTGGTACCAAACAAGTCCTTACAAATATCAAAAGCGAGGATCTGGTTCCCTTGGAGGTATGCTTTTTTATTTATCTTATTGTAAATATGTTTAAAGTCTTGATTTACTTTGGAACGATTTTGTGTTTTTGTTTTGATCTGCAGTCATGGAAACCTTTGTGTTCTCTCTTGTGCAAATAAGAGTAAATTCCTCGTAGATTTGTAACGGGATAATTTATTTGTTGAAGATGAGGATTCAAATGAAAAATTTCTCTTAGAAGTATTCTTTTATGAGAATAATTAAACATTTTAGCAAATGCGATTATCAGCTACGATTGTTTTAATAATTGCAAGATTTTCAGTTTCTGTTCATTTTAATTTTATTGTTTAGACTCGAAATTTATACACACTCTGGTCTAAACCAATTTACAATATTGGCGAATTTAAAACTCTCAAGTAAATTTGACATTGACACTAACAGAAAGATTCTTTCAGGAATTTTCAACAGATATAGCAGTTTGTATGGATTCATGGGTAGGAGGCATCAGGATCGTTCATTCCAAATTGTGGTTAGCCACTTCTGATGGGTCGCGATGTGTCATTAATGAAATGGATGCTCGTGGCTTGGAGAATTTTGAAGAAAAGAGAGACAACGTAAGTAACATACAAATTCACAAGAGTTAAGTAACTTTTATAATGAAAGAATTTTTTTAATAGTTTCAAACTGTCGACGGTTTACTACTCGACTTTTGAGTGCAAACCAGATTGCGATGATTTCAAAAGATTTCACAAAAATTTCGAAATATCTCAGAAGACTTTAAAGATTTCACAAGGATTTCAATGATTTTTCCAAGATTTAATTTCTATAAGATTTCACAGATATTTCAAAGTTTTGCAAAGTTTCACAAAAATATGGCAATGATATTTCAGCAGCCCCCCTCCCCTAAACGCATGGCGTATTTATTGAATGACCCCTCAAAGGTTTCATACAAATTTCAATTATTTCATAAAATTTCAAAGGTTTCAATTCAAATATTTGAGTTCACCAACATTTCAAAAGATTTTAAGCGATTTCAAAGATTTTCCAAATAATTATACAAAGGTTTCATTTCACCAAGATTTTACCAAGATAAGAGATTTCAAAGAGTACAAAGATTTTAAGAGATAAAAGCAAACGTTTTTATTATTCAAAGCTTTTTCAAAATATTTCACAAGGATGTCATTAGTTTTACAAAGATTTCAAAGATTTTTCAAAATATTTTATATTTAAAAGATTTTTTAAGATTTTTCAAATGATTCTACAAGGATTTAAAAATATTTCAGAAGATTTTAATGATTTAAACAGATTTCAGTTATTTTACAAAGATCTAATTATAAATATTTGATTTCACAAAGATTTGAAAAGGTTTCGCAAAAATTTCAAAAGATATTAAAAAATTTTCGAAGATTTCTCAAGGATTATAAAAAATTTCACAAAGATTTCAATGATTTCACAAAAATTTAATTTCAAAGGTTTGATTTCACCAAGATTTTACAAAGGTTTCAAAAGATTTCTTCACAAAGATTAGGTTTCATCAAGATTTCAAAATATTTAAAAGGTTTTAAAAATTTTGAAACATTTCAGATTTTAAATATTTCACAAATTTTGCAAAGATTTAAAAACATTTTAGAAGGTTTCAAAGATTTTGGAAACGATTTTACAAAGATTTCAAAATATTACAGAAGTTTTAAGAGATTTCAAAGGGATGTAAATGATTATACAACAATTTTATTTCGCAGATTTGATTTCGCAAAGATTTCAAGAGATTTTAAAATATGGCAAACAGATTTTTAAAAATTACACAAATAATTGAAAGAATGTCAAGATTTCACCAACATTTTCATGTTTTCACAAATTTTTCAAAGATTCCAAAATATTTCAGAAGATTTAAAAAATTTTGTACGGGTTTTAATGATATCACAAAGGTTTCAAGATTCATCGACCCCTCGAAGTTGACCAATTTTATACACAATTTTATAAATCTGACACTGTTTTCCTTTGTAATATTTAAAATGGTTAAATTTCTAATGTCTGGATATGAAACTCTTCAATTTTTAACGATTGAATAATAATAGTAAACAGTTCAAACTTGCTACTAGAAAATGAAAAACTCGATTGAATTAATAACTTGAATCTGTTGTTTCCAGGAAAATGACTTTCCTCACTCCTCTGAATTCTATCCTGGACAAAGTTTATGGGGCCCTGTCCACTGTCTTGAGGATGCGCAATGGATTCAGTGTACCAAGGAAATGAAAGCAAAGCGCAAATCAAAGCCGCAGAAAATGACGAAAGTGATCGTCGAAAAGGTGGAAACCGACTGGGTCGGAGTTCATTGGCAGTGCCGAGCCTACTCGAAAGACGGAGCTTGGTCGGATCAAGCTCAACCGAAATTTGTAGTCGAGGGAGAGGACCTCAAGAAACTCAAGTTATTAAACGTTTTCGAACCCTCGACCTTACAAGTAGGCGATCGTAACTTTTATGTGATCACAGGCAACGAGAATGTTATTACTCGCGAACAGTGGAGGAAGCAGCAGAAGGAGTTTTATCAAGTTCCTAAGCACAGTCCAAGAAAAATGCGTCCTAGTGCTGCAAAATGTTTAGATGGTAAGAAAAAAGATAAAGACAAAGAGAGGGACAAGGAGAAAGAGAAAAACGAAAATCAAGCTAATGCTCAAAATCAGCGTCACGACGCAAATGCTCAAAATAATGTGAATTTGGTACCTAATGTGCCGACCAATAACACTTTAATGCCTCCACCGCAAAATCAGAATGCAGAGAGTTCCGATGATTGGGATACGGAAGATACTGGCTCGCAAAGTGACACAGCTTCGGTATATTTCATTTTTACGTATTAAGTTTATTCATTTTTAAGTAGGACAAGCACTAGCCGTAGGCCAAGTTTAAGCATTGGATTTAAGACGTCTTATAAAGGAATCCAAGAATTTAATCGTGGTTGCTAAAAAGTTGTTTCCAAGCTTTAATGCATTTTTAAAAATAATAATAGAATAAAGTACGTACATCGAAGTAGTTTTTAGCAGTTTCGAAATTTTATTCATGTTATTCTTTAGAAATGGTAAATTCAAATATAGCTCTAATACCCACTCAGTGACATTTCCCGGTCAAATACAAATTCATACACGAAAACTGAAAAATTAATGGAGACAAAATTATATGAATGATTTATGCTTATACGAATAATTTGTATTAAACCGAGGGATCTAAAAATTATGCATAGAGATACTATGCCTGCAAGTCTGTCCCTGAAGTTTTGCTTCTACTCCTTCGACAGTAATATTTTAGGGAAGAAATAGAAAAAATCACTTTATAAAATATTTTTTTTAAACACGACTAAACAAAAACAAAATTTTGCATCATTTTTAAGCTTTTTTTACGTCTATTCTAATGATTTCGCAATTTGTTGTAACTTTTTTGTAAGTTATGTGTTCCGCTATATTATTAAACTTTCTAAACGGTTCTAAAAATCTTCCGATGCGTGTTTAGAAAATAAAACAGATAAACAACATTTTCTTACCAAAATTTATCGACACTTTTGGGAAACGACTCTTAAGGCCCAAGCATGCTCAAACGCAAAATTGATTAGCTACCCGAAAGAGGGCCTTTAAGCTGTTGACGTAATAATTAATAGTGTCTTATATTATTGTTTGCAGATATCTAGTGGATGCTCAAGTATGTCATCAATGGGAAGGAAGAAGAAAGGGCCTGCTCTAATGACAAAAGTACTCAAGAAGAAGAAGCTTTGCAAAGCCAAGCCCAAAGTCCCACCAGCACCTTTGATACCTGGTACTAAAATCGTTGTAGAAACTTTGTCAACTAATACAAAGGCAAATGTCGTTTGGCAAGACGGTTCGGTGGAACTTGGTATGTTTTTATTGATTTTTTTAATTTACAGAGATCAATTTTTCCCCGTGAATTTCAAAAATCCTTAAAATCAAGAATTCTGCACAGATTTCATTTTTTTTCACGAAGTTATTCGAATAGTTTTTCAAGAATTATTTTAAAAAAAGAAAGAAATTTAACGCATTCAAAAACTTTACAATCCTAAAAATACTTTAATTTAGGGTTTTACTGACAAGAGTAATTAATTTTTTTAAGTTAGCTTTGAAAAATGCCTTTAACACTTTAGTACTATCTACTGATAAACGTTTGTTAGAAACAAAAAAAATGGAGTAAGTCAAAAATGAGCACTCTTAGATTCTGCTGTGTATATATTTTTCATTCTTTTAACCTACTGAATTTTTTTCTAATGTACTGTCATCAGTAAACAGCAAAATATCAAGTAAGTCACTTCAGTTCTGGACGTGGAAGACATAGCTGACTATTGGTTGGCTTTTTGGAAAAAAACACATCACTATTTGCTTGAATTTTCAAAAACTTACAAGACCTTCCCCCATATAATCGACTTTTTAGGTCGTGCTATGATGCTTTGTGGGATAAGAAACCAGTATTTTGATAATGCGCAACCAAGGACATCTAGACAGTGTGTCTAGTGACCTTGAAAACCTTAATCTCTCCTTGAATTTTAATTATTCTTTTTTTTTTTGCTTTTATAACAGTAATTTTATCGAAATGCGAAAAGTCATTTATATCTTTTAGCCTATTATGAACGAAACATCTCGCTTAGAAAAAATCTTGCCTCTGACAAATTTTTTATTCGTCAAGATATAATTTATCTTTTAATTATTATAGAATTAATGAAGATATTTCAAGGCACTTTTTGTTGAGTTGTTCTACTTAGAAATTATGACAATTATTAGTTCAAAATTTCGATGTTGATTCAGTTTCAGAATTAGATTAAGCCATGGCCATACAACAGATTTTTCGAGGGGTTGACCACTCGGTTTTTGAGTATACAACAGATTTCAAAAGGTTACAAAATATTTCTAAAGATTTCAAAATATTTCACGGATGTTAATGATTTAAAAAAAGGCGCGCACGCCAGATTTAAATAAAGGTTTCACAGAAATTTCACAAAAATTTACCAAACATTTTACAACTTTAAAGATTGAAGGGATTTCAAAGATTTGAAAAAGGGTACAGTACACCAGATTTCAAAGATATCAAAAATTTGATACGATTTCAAGAGGTTTTAAAACATTTTAGAAGATTTCAAAATATTTCAAATAATTCAATGACTTCAACGAATACAAAATATTTTCCAAACAAAGATTCAAGAAAGATTTTATAAACATTTCAAAATATTTCACAAAGATTTCAAGGATTTCGAACATTCAAAAAAGGCTTGTACGCTAGATTAAAAAATTTTCATAAAAATTCCCCAAGATTTCGAACATTTCACAAAGATTTTAAAACTTGCAAAAGAGTTTAAAGATTTTAAAAAGGGTATATTAAAACACATTTGTAAGATTTCAAAATTTTTTAGGAGATCAAAAGATTTCACTAAGTTTTGTAATAATTTAAATAATTCCAACAAATTCACACTGATTTCAAAAGATTTCGAACATTTCGCTAAGATTTCGAACATTGCACAAAGATTTTAAAACTTTCAAAAGATTTTCAAGATTTCAAAGATTTTAAATAACTTCACATTTTTTAGGAGATGTCAAAAGATTTCACAAAAGTTTCAGATTTCATAAAACATTCATAAAGATTTAAAAACAATACGAGAATTTCAAAGATTTCAACAAGGGTGCAGTTAACCAGATTTCAAGGATTTTAAACTATTTCCAAGATTTTAAACGATTTAAAAATGTTTGACAAGATTTCAAACGATTACAAAAGATTTAAAAGATTTTTAAGGATTTCAAAAGGTTTCAAAAAATTTGAGAAGATTTGAAAAGATTTTAATAATTTCAAACGAACAGATAAGATTTGACGAACAAAGATTAAAGAAACATTTCAAAAATATTTCAAATATTTTATAAATATTTACAAAAATGTCACAAAGTTTTCATAGATTTCAAAGCTTTCAAGGACTTAAAAGATTTCAAATATTTTAAACGTTAGCAAAATTTTTTATAATATTTAACAAAGATTTCAAATATTCCAATGATTTTAAACGATTACAACAAATTTCATGAAGATTTCACAAATATTTCAAATATTCCAGTGATTTCAAATGAATACAAAAGACTTAGAGAAGATTTCACAATTTCTTTAAAGAATTCATAAGGATTTCAAAACATTTCAAAGATTGTAAGCGATTTCAAAAGGTTCCAACCCATTTGAGAAGGTTTCAAAAGACTTCAATGATTTTAAACAAACACAAAAGATTTCGCAAACAAAGATTAAAGAAAGAGTTCACAAAGATTTTAAAGATTTCAATAATTGTAAAGAATTTACAAAAGCTTTGAAAAATGCCATAATCGCGGAATTTAACAAAAAAATCTAAATCACGTGATTGACAGCATAGAGCTATCATTGGAAATACGTGTATGTGTGCCTGTCCTTAATCGATGCTCAACCCCTGTTGATCGATCGCAAAGGGAGTTATTTTTGTCATTGAACTTGCGTTATGACGGATATGAAATTTTTGTTTTCGTCAGGAAAATTCTTTTTTTCAATTTCGATTTTTTTAATTGGGAAATTTATAATAATTTTGAAAAAATTCTTAAGTTGTTGATTTACCTTATGATTTTTTTAAACAAATTTAATTTAAAAATGTATTATTCGGGCATTTGTCTGCGGAAAAATTATCTTTTTTTATGCCTGTCCTTTCATTTCGGAACTTCATGACAATTTCAGCAACATTCATAATTTTTTGATGAATTTTATTACTTGGAATGGAAGCTTCTAATGTGTCCCCTAAGGGTTTACATTTTTCTTACACCTTCTCTATTCCTTTACACACCCTCCACACACTTACTTGGTGGTGGAAGGGGGACCTACAGTTTAAGGTGGGTTCCGAACCACCAAGAGCAACAGCCTTAAGTACTTAGAGAAAACCTTTTTCTCTAGAGGTACCGGTCCCTCGACTCTCCGGAGATGAACAAATCCCTTGCTAGGCTAGTGTTCACCGCATGGGCCACCGACACTCTTCCAGAGTGTGAGGCGGGAATCGAAACCGCAAGCCGAAGGAGTGGGTCCAAAGCCTACGCTTTAGCCCCCACGACCATCGTCCCACTTTGAATTTTATTATTTTTTAAAACAATTTTAAGAAAAAAATACATTAATTAGGCATTTGTCGAATGAAAAATTCGTTTTTTCGCTTTCAACTTATGAAATTAGGAACTTCATGACAATTTCAGCCCAATTCATAATTTTTTGAACAATTTTATTATTGTTTTTTAAACAAATAAATTATTTGGGTATTTGTATTTGAAAAAGTTTTTTTCACACTCAGTCCTTTGAGTTTAATTTTCTCATTACGTTCATTCTTTTAATAAGGCTGCAGCTTCAGGATCGAGTAGAATAACATTTTTCTTCCAGTTTTGTCTATGATATAATATTTTTGGATCAGCCTTATTAAAAGAATGAAAGTAATGAGAAACTTAAACTGAAAGGACTGAGATTGAAAAAAAAACTTTCGTCGTCAAATAGCCAAATAATGCATATGTTTATTCAATTTGTTTAAAACATAGAGTTTATCTACCAAGTATGAGTGTTAATGAAATTATCATGAAATTCTTGAATAAAAAATTAGACATAGAAAAAAAAACAATTTTTCTGTCGACAAATACCTGATTAATGCATTTTTTATTGAATTTGTTTTAAATAATCATAAGATTAATCAACAAATTTTGAATTCCACTAAAATTATCATAAAATTCCTATTAGAAAAAGTGATTATATATTCTAATAATTATGTTAATTATATTACTTATATTCTATTCTATTAATTATACATTTGCGACATCCAAAAAAGAACGAATTTTTCTATTGACAAATGCTTGATCAATGCATTTGTTTATTGAATTTTTTTGAGAAAATCATAAGATCTATCGACTAATTATAAATGTTGCTGAAATTATCATGAAGTTCCTAACAAACATAATACCGGGTTCAAGAATTTTTAATGCACACATATTTATTCGCGTTGTGGCGACTCAGGCCTACATTTTAAGAAATTTCATATCCGTCATGACGCACGTTCAGTGTTGAAACTAACCCCCTCTGCGCCCGGTCAACAGGGGTTGGGCACCGATTAAGCACAGGCGCACATATATTTCCAATGAGTGTTCGGTAGTACCAATCACGAGATTCTGTTTTCTTTTAATTCCGCGATCATGCTAGTTTTGAGGGAAAATTAATTTTTCAATAATTAATTGAAGCGTCCGCGGTATAAACCTGTTAACTGACATTTCAGAAATTTTGAGCAGCGAAGGAAAATCGTTTTTTTTTTGCAATTTTCAATATTTTTTAAAACTGTTAAATGTTTTTTGTTCATTTACTAGAGGAAAATAATACACGTTATTTTTATAACAGTTGAACAAAAATGTAATGTTATATGACAATTGAAAACTTTTCATATCTTATCTAAAAGGGGTCAAGCGGTCTAAACATGTTATCTTTAGTGTTATATCGCTGTTTTTAAATTGTTTTTCCCGGACGCGCATGTCTCTGCGTTTTTTTTTTCAAGCTGCGGCAAAGTATTATATGACAAAATGTTTGGAATCGCAAGCCGAACATAGATGTGCTTGCAAAAATTTTAAATAGCTTATTTCAAACATTTTCTCAGTGTTAATAATCGAGACGCGTCGCTTACACACTACATACACTGACTGCATACACACTGATATGTGTCTCACTGGCCTATTCTACGAGTAAACTGAGCCGTTGTGAGAAAAAGCATGGATTTCCCATAAGACGCCATAAGCAGTTAACAGGTTTATACCATGAACATATGCTCTAGATACCAGGACGCGATATTTTTAAATCCATTAAAAACACTAAAAGGTATTTTGTCGTTTCACTTGTAGGATATTAACTGAATATAAAAAATGTTGCAGAATTTGTGTCGCATTATAAGAAACTTCCTTGACGACTTAGACCGTATGGAGCGATAACTAAACCTAATCTCAACTTAACACCTTCGCAAGAGGTTTCAAATATCGTTATAAACTTTTTACGTCCGTAACTCAGCAGGCACCTAACGTAGTCCGTGGCTAGTGATCAAAAACCGTGTTCACTCGAGAATAAAGTTGAAACACACAAAAATAATAATAAATTCATATGCAGAAGGTTCCAAAAATGGCATTTATGAAAAATTGTATTTTTACTCTCCCTGATACCTTAAAATGAATCGCAAAAATTTCCTTTTTTCTCTAAAATTTAATTACACTCTACGGCCGTCTGTTTGATATTCCGCCTTTCTATTTGTTTCTTTATTCATAAAAAATGATACTACTTTCTAGGTATTCCATCAACGCAATTGTATCCGATTCATCATCTGGATGACAAGGAATTCTTCCCTGGAGATTTTGTCGTTGATCAGAAGGAAGAATCAACCATGTATGGTGTGGTACAAAGTGTAGATCATCAAGGGCGAACGGCGAAAATCAAATGGTTCAGGACTTACACTTCAAGTCAAAGTCCCCAGTAAGTAGAAAGTTAATATTGTAATTCATAATTTTGGGCGAGTTCCTCAAGAAAGGAAACTCTTCACAAGTTACATAATTGGAATGTTACTCCTTGCAGTTCAATTACCGACTAAAGATACTTAATGTTCCTTTAAATCTCACATTTTCAGGGTGGCCGTTGGACCACGATTTTTTTATTGGGAATTTACCAATTTTTCGATAAATAATTTGTCCAAGTTTGATTTCAACAGCTTTTAAATAATCAGTTGAAGTTTTATCTTTTTCAATTATAGATCATTTAGTTTACAATGCGTAATTCAAAAATCTTTTACTTACAAATCTTACATTTTGCATTTTAGCTTTTAAGCTCACATTTTTCATTTAAAGAATTTAAAAATGCAGTTTTAAGACTTAGTTAAAATCAGTTAAAATGCCCGATTTAAACTTTATAAGCTATTTTCAATTTTTAAATTACATTCATAATTAAGGGCTTTTATTAAATTTAAAATAGCACTTTACTATAAAATTTTAAATGTTTTAATTTAAAAAAAAAGAAAAATGTCTAAATAAAAAATTATTCCTGAAAAAATTCGAGTAAATTAAAGAGGTATTTATAAGGTATGAAAAGATTAATAGTTATTTTAAAGTTTGAAGTCATTTCAAATAATTTCAGCGAAGTGTTTACGTATACCGAAAGGATCCGGCTATTAGTGCCGAAAATTCGGTGCACATAGCCCAAGGCCTAATTTGAAACAAAAGATAGACTTTTGTAGATTTCAAATTTTTAAAAAAGTAGAAGCTTGTTTAGATTTTTAAAAGGCTTCAAAAAGAATTTCAAAAAATATTTCGAGGCGTCCTAACGGTAGGATGTCAACGCACACAACACGACTATTTCGGGCTATCTACCTATTCTATCTTCATGCTTTTCTCACCCGAGATAGCACATTCATGATTCGATTGAGTGAGCGAGCACCTTTTAGTTTTGGCCAACTCCCAGCTTCATCTTGCTCAATTCCGCGAGCTGAAACTTTCTAGCGCTAACTTCTCGGTTAGCTTTTTATTGTTTATATTTTTGGTTAAGTATCATCTAGTCGAACGCGTGCGTTGGCATCCTATCGTTAGGAAGCCTCGGTTTGTTTAAAATTCCTACGAAAATTGAAAATTATTATTTTTTTCAAATAAACTTAAGAGAATATTTACAAACATTTAAAAATAATTCCAACATTTTAAGGAAATATTTTTAATTTTTCAGGATTTAAGAAAAAAGTTTAGGAAGTATTCGAATCAATTTTTAATATTTCTAGTTCAAAATTGTTTAAAATGATTTGCAGCTCAGTTTTTATCACAGTGAAACTCTTCTATAATGCCGATTTTGGGGCTGGCGGTGGGTGGGAAGTAACTCATTATAGCCCGCTTCGCTTTTGTTTGTTTACGCCTGAGTGCTCGCTTGAGTGACAACTGCAGACACTGCGCAGCTCCTGTTTCATCTACCTACGGCGCGTCGTCAATTCTCGGAAGAGCTAAAGAAGGGAGGGCTGTTGAAGGGTTGCATTGTACTTCAAAATGTAAAAATTTTTATATTTGTAATTCGAATTTTTTTAAATTTCATTGACCGTGAAAAATATTTGCGAACCTGGCAAAGATCGGGAAGTTTTTTATGTTATTGAAACGGCCAGCCTAAATTTTTCATGCAGAAATAGAATTTCGAGTTATATTAAATAAATAGTATGTTTTAATCACATTATTTATAAATTTATTTTAAAAATGAAAACGAAAGCAAATGGATACTTAATAAAAGGCTCATCCAAAGTTATTATTAACTTTTAAGAGCAGTTCTTGCTCAAAGGTACTTAGTGGATACATTCGAAACAATAAAAATAAAGTAACTTCAATTTGGACTGAAAATAAGTTGCAGATTACAGAAAAATGGTAGCTAAGTTGCGTTTTATAAATTAAATTAACCGTAACTTTTTGAGGAACTTAGTTACTTGTAAATCGTTACTTCTCAGCACTGTAATTTATAATCCATTAGCGGAATGTCGACTTATCTCTTTCCATCGAAGCTATTTAGTGGAGAACGTCCATATTAATGTATAATTAAAGTTCTTCACCCTTGAGTTTCGGCATTGTTCTCACATATTTTTTACACTGTTTATAATGTATTTTCTCTTATTTCCAAACAGGCCAACCTTCTTAGAAGAACGAGAAGTGAGTGTCTACGATCTGAAAGATCATCCCGACTTCCAGTACAGGCCCGGAACTCGAGTGATTCGGATAGCAAATTTCGTGGGAGAAGATGCGAGTTGCACAGCGGGTCAAGTGTTGGATAATTACCCAGAGGGAAGAGTAAAGGTCTGGTGGATAGACGGTCACGTCAGTATGTGTTGGCCCCAGGACCTCTACAAAGTCGGAGAATATGACAGCGACGAAGGCGAATGGGACGACGTATCATCCGATGCCTCCTGGGAAACAGAACTGGAAGATTGCTTCATCGCCGATACGGACGGGACCGAGCAAACAGAGAACATAAAACCAAAGCTAGCAGCTCACATAGAAAAGGCACGGAAAGCAATGTCTCGACTCGAAGAAATATTTACCCAAAATCCGTCTCTCCAAACGACAGAAGTCATGAGGAAATTGCTCGAGGTCTATAAAGATTGTCGATACATGGACAAGCTGATGGGGACTTCTTTCTTTCATGAAAGCCATTTTCAAGGTCTCCTCGAAAGGGTTAGGGAACGAGGAAGAGCGAATGTCGCACAGAGGATGGCGGATCAGGTGACAAGATTGTTTAGCCATGAGTCTGGTGGTTCAGAAGAAACCGACAATCAGAGTGCGATGAACCTTGTCGAGAGTACGCAAGATAATTCTGAGAATACCATCGAAATGAACAGTGATTCAGTTTCAGCCGCCGTCGCAAAGGACGATGAGAAGAAGAGCTGCAAGGAAAAGGAGGAAATCGACCGACTCTTTATAAACATCAATCCCAATCCAGAAGACTCTGGATTATTCTCTGCGGATAATTCGAAGAAGGAATCCGGATCGAGTGAATCCAGCGGAGAATTTCTCCTCAGTGAAGATGCAAACAACGTTGATCGTTCTCCCGGGGCCGACGCAGAGAAAGATGATCTTCAAGGATTGAAAAATCAGGGCTCTAGTAGCTACACCCTCGGAAGTTCCCACGTCTGTGTGAAATTGTGTACGTTGATAAAAGCACAGTTAGTCTTGGCTCATGCAGAAGTTTCAAAAAGGTTTGGTCTAGCGAGGATATCCCTTTCGGATGCTGCGAAGAATTCCTCGCCTGTGAAGAAACTGAAAAAGGAGGAGGAGGAGGAGGAGGAGGAGGAAGAGAAGCCTACTTTGATTGAGGAACCGTCCGAAACTTCAATCGAGATTCCGCCGCCGGTTTATGCTGAGGGCGAAGGTTTTATGATAGACGATACAGCTCCTGATAGTCACAAGTTTAAGCTCACGATGTTCCAGCCCACAGATCCTACCAATTTCTTCCGAACTGTCTCGAAGGAACTGAAATTGCTGAAAAGCTCACTTCCGTCTGGAATTTGGTTGAAAGGTTTTGAAGATAGGATAGATCTTTACTCTGTGATGTTTAGAGGTCCTGAGAAAACTCCTTATGAGGATGGTCTCTTTCTTTTCGATTTTCAACTTTCCGCAGATTATCCCGTAGCGCCGCCATTGTGCCATTATATTTCCTACTGCAGTGATCGGCTGAATCCGAATCTTTACGAGGATGGAAAAGTGTGCGTTAGTTTATTGGGAACCTGGGCTGGCCGCGGAACGGAAGTCTGGACGAGTTCGTCAACTCTTTTGCAGGTGATCGTTTCGATACAGGGTCTAATTCTTGTGCCAGAGCCTTATTTCAACGAAGCAGGCTTCGAGAAGCAAAAGGGCTCTCAGCAGGGTAGAGAGAATTCCAGAATGTACAACGAGATGGTTGTGCTGAAGCTGGTGCAAGCACAGACGAAGCTTCTGCAGTATCCTCCGCCCATATTTAAGGATATTATTATCGAGCATTTTAAAAGACACGCTGAAAAACTTGTGCAAAGGTTGGATCGTTGGATGGAGATCTCAGAACAGCACAATAATCAGCATCCTCTCTCTCCGGTTACGCCAACGACGTTCAAAGAAATCTCTCTAGTCGGTGAGTTTTTTTATTACAAACTTTTTATTGGACCAGTTATATGAGTATGCCAAGGTCAAATCTTGTATTGAAATCTTAACACAATTCTAATCGACTTGAAACTGCCAATACATACGTATTTCAGATGATAATACAATATTTTAACAAATTTTAGTTGAACCGCCCCCCCCCTCTTTCCCTTTAAATGAAGTTCGATTTTAGTAATTAAACTGCTCGAAATTAGGAAATATTTGAGAAAGAAACATCTGCAAAAGACTGAAAAGCAACAAATAAATTATTTAATTAATTGTTTAAATTTAAGAAATTTAAATTAGATTAAAATCCAAATTAAAAATCCTTTTTAACGTGATGCAAACTCCTATTTAAAAAAAAACAAGAATCCAACGACCAAATTTGAACCACAACGAACAAACAAAAAACCAAGAACAAAAAAAAATCTGAAAAAAATGAAGAAAAAAAATTTCGCACATAAATAAAAAATAGGAAGGAAAAATGAGAGGGCAGGGTTCGTTGTGGTCCAAATTTGGTCGTTGGATTCTTATTTTTTTAACAGGAGTTTGCATTAATTAATTTTTTTTTAACCTTTTTTAAAATATATTAAAAATAAACGATATAATTCCCTTTTAAAATTTCAAAATAGTGTGACTTGAAATAAAAGCATGAGGCTTAAGTATTGAACAATACATTTTTATGAGAAGGACCATGAAATTACAGTAAATTTATGTTTTGTCCGGGAATTTTGCAAATTTGTCGAAAAAAATCCGTCCAATTGTGATTTTAACCGCTTTTCAAATAATTAGTAAAATTGTTATCTTTTACAATTATGATATTCAGTTTAGAATGCTTATATCAAAAAACCTCCAATTAAAAAATTTTACATTTTAGATTTTAATTTTTAAGCGTTCATTTTAATTTAAAGAATTTTAAAATTCAGTTTTAAAGACGTAAAACAATTAAAAATTAGAAGCTTTCGAAATTGAAGATTTTAGTTAAAAACATTTTTAGTTGATCAACTGTGAATATAAATTAATAATGATTTTTAAAATTGAACTGTACTTTAAGATTTAAAAATTAAATAATAATTGATTTTACAAGACGATTTGGATTCAGTTCAAGTGGAAAGTCTTATTAGTTAAATAAATGTAATCGCCCGATTGAAACTTTATAAACTATTTTCAATTTTAAAATTACTTCAAAATAATGTGCATAATTAAAAGCTTTTTATTAAATTTCAAATATTATTTCAGTCTAAAATATTCCATTCTAAACCAATCAATTTTAAATTTTTTAATTAACAAAAATAACAATTATTCAATATTTATCAATGTCTTACTGTTCATTTAAAATAATTAATTATTTGTTTGTCAAATTGTTGAATTTTGATGTGATAATAACAATTGAACATCTATTATTCTAAGAAAAAGTTCGAGTAAGTTAAGATATATTTAAAAGTTTTGAAAGAATTCAAAATTAATTAAAAATTTGAAATAATTTAAACAAAGTGCCTATGTGTACCGACAAAATCCGGCTATTTGTACCAAAATTTCGGTGTAAATAGCCCACGACCTAATTAAAAAAAAATAGATTTTGGCAGATTTCGAACAAAAAATTTAGAAGCTTTTTTAGAATCATGAAAGACTTTAAAAAGAATAAAAAGCGTTTCCTGGGAAAATTGAAAATGATTTTTTATTTTGAAAAGTTAATTTTAAGTGAATATTTCAAAAAATTGACAAAATTATCAAAAATAAATGTGGAAGATTTAAAGGAAATTTGTTTATTTTTGCAGAATTTTTAAAAACATTTGAGGAAAAATGCGACTCATTTTAAAGGATATTTAGAAGTTCTGAAAAAATATTTAAAATAATTAAAAATTTAAAAAATTGTGAAACAACATGTAGATGTTTCAAGATTTGGAAATTAAATTTCGAAGCATTTTTAAGGATTTTAAAACTAATTAATATAAATATGATTTAACTTTTAATCTAAGAAGTGTTCAGTTTATAAAAAAATGTAATCGTTCAATTTTTAATGTTTCTAGCTTAAAATTGTTTTAAATTATATATTTTTGAAAAATTCCAAATTAATTGATTGATTCTTCAATTTACAGCATTCATTTGCATTTATTTAACTGCATTTATTTAACTGTATTCATTTAAAAATTGTTCATTCAATAAATGTTAGTAGCTTTCATTTTATGTGTGTAAATTATTGATCATTTTTATCAGATTTAAATAAAAAATTATTGAATTTAAAAACTTTTAAACTTTAATTTAAAAAATGTAAAATTCAAGAGTTCCACTTTGAGTGCCTTCATTTGCAGCTCAGTTTTTATTACTTCAAATGGAAAATTTTTTATTTTTATAGTTGGTTTGTTGTAAATTTCATTTACCTTGAAAAATGTTTGCGAGCCGGGAAATGACTGAGAATTTTTTCTTTGAATAAAGCGGTCACACAGGAATAGTTAGAAAGTAGCTGTGTAGCTCAGTTGATAGAGCGCTCACTCAGAAAGTGAGAGGTCGTGCGTTCGATCCCAGCTGGGCGCAATCATAATATGGATGATACTTGTTTCTTTAAAAGTATTATTTAAATGCTTGCGCCAGATTAAATTGGCGGAATAATTAACGTGATTTGACATAATGTTGACTCAGGTCAGTCATCTGTCCTACAAAAACAACTTTTTTAAGTTGAATTAATTATCATTACTCTTTTAAAATTGATAATGTAATAATATTCTTTATTACTTTTGTTCGGATTTTAAAATTCGCAAATTCATATTGTAGCTTTTTTGCGTCCATTGGGGGTTTTCAATTTGAATGAAAAAAAAACATGAAAATTCTTAACTGGAGATTTTGAAAACCTTAAACTTTAAATTTTATAATATGACAATAATATAGGCTTTGTTATTGTACACTTTTAAGTACTTCATATTAAGAAAATATTAAATTTTGAATCGTAAGAGTTTAGAGTTAAAAAATAGCCAACTTTTAAATGATCAATTTAATTAAGTTTTCGTTTTTTAGTTGTTAGTCCTGAAACTATTCACGTTCGTAGATCTTAAAATAATAAGTTTCCATTTTAGTGACTCCCAGGTTAAAAGTGAGCAATGTCATTTTCAAATGTTATTTGCAGATTGTTTCATTGCACAAGCTTTGAATTTGTTCAACTGTGAAGGTTTTAAAACTTTTTTTAACTTTCATTTTAAATATTTCAAAATAAGCTTTTATATTTAATATGCTTACAATTTTGAAAGATTTAAATCAATCATAATTTTGGACAATTAAGTTTGTAATTGTTTGATTAATTATTACCTTTAATTTGAAAGTGTATCATTTCTAAAATTTCGGTTAAATTATCATTTTTAATTCATTTAATATAAAGTTATTTAATTTTACGCGATCGCAATTTGATATATTATAATTTTGAAAGATTAAGAATGGACTTTTCCTACGATTTTCAATATTTATGCATGAAAATGTTCGATTGAGTCCGCTTTAATTTTCAAATTAGTTATCTAAAACAAAACTGTTTTCTATAACTTTAAAAGTGCTGTTTATTTAGATGTCCGAAAATTTTAATTAAATTCGAATTTCGTGTGAATATAACTTTGGCCGAAAAGAACTGTGAAATAAAATGTTGTGGTTACCCTCACATGGCCTGGAGCAATTCAGTTTTTTTGCCCACCCTATTGGTCACTCTTGAAATCTGGTGTGAAATCCCTTCGTGAAATTTTCTGAAATCCTTTGACATTTTTTGAAATCTTTGTCAAATCTTTTGAAAATTTAAAAATTCTTTTGTGGAATTATTATTTATTAAAGAAATAGGCTGCACAATGGTCTTTGCCAAAAAGTTGTTACAATGAATGTTTTATAAATATTATATATATATATATATACATATGCGTGTGTCTGAATAAATAAAATTAAATAGATTAGTAATTCATATTAATAGTAATATAATCATTAATCAGTTAATTCATTAAATTGCAGAGATCAAGAATCGTAATTGTAGTATATATAAATTTTAAAACGAAAATTATTTATTCTGAGTGTTGTCAATGCAAGCGTATTTGTTTAAGTTAAAAAAAATAACTTATAAAAAATGCATTGAAACGTTTTTAGAACATGCAATAATAATATGCAAAAATAAATTAACATAAATAATAATTTAAAAATATGAATTATTTAACAATTTTATTTTAAAATGAGTACTTTTCCTTTGAAAAAATAAAGGCAATTTTAAAAGTACATTTTATTAAGATGATTATTGATAAGTTTCAATAAATAGTCCTTTCTCTGATCAATTTTGACGTAACCCGGGAGTATTCGCGCGTTGATCATCTGGACCGACGCGTCGATCCGCCGCGACGGTTTCGTATGTTTTGAAATACAATATAAACTCGTTCACTGTTATGGTTTCTCGACTAGCTATTCTCAGTTAAGGTATTTATCTATATTTAAAGTTAATTTTAAATGAATTTTTCAAATGATTTACAAAATTATCAAAAGTTAATGTGGAAGATTTTAAGGAAATTTGTTTATATTTGCAGAATTTTTAAAAACATTTCAGGAAAAATTCGAATAATTTTAAAGGGTTTTTAGAAGTTCTGAAAAAATATAAAAAATAATTTTAAATTTGAAAAAATGTTAAACAACATTCGTGCCCGTTGCCTCTTTGTTACAAGTTTGCAAATACATCATCGTTCTAATTGACTGTCACGCGCCTACTAACGTGTCTTTTTTCTAATTTTGTACGTAAACAGATTCGAAGAGCCTTTACGTAAACATCTCAAAAAAATTGAAAATTTGATATAATAACCCAAATCACCTTCAGAATAGACCAAATTATATTCCCAACCCCATAATAATATTTAACAACCCGTAAGACCACCCCTAACTTTTATCTGAACAAATCCAAAATGTCTTCACGTAAACATCTAAAAGATTTGAGAATTGGATATAATTACCCGAATCACCTTCAGAAAAGCCCATGGTATATTCCCAACTGCATACTAATATTCAACAACCCCTAAGACGACCTCTATTTTTTTACCTGAGCAGATCCGAAGAGCTTACATGTAAACGTCTCAAAAATTTCAAAATTTCATACAATCACCCAAATCACCCTCTGAAAAACCCAAGCTATATTCCCAACCCCATAATAATATTCAACAACCCCTAAGACCACCTCTAATTTTTTATCTGAACAAATCCGAAGAGTCTTCAAATAAACGACTCAAGAAATAAAAAAAAAATACCCAATCCACCTTCAGAAAACCCCAAGTTAAAATTCCCAGCTGCATAATAATATTCAACAACCCCTAAAATCACCCTTACCACTCAAGGAAGAACAGCAAAACAAAGAAAAATGCTCAAATTGTAGAGTATTTATTTATAATGAGCATACGGCTATCATTTGCCAGGCATAGTTTGTTACCATCGATGAAGCCGAATTTTCAAGTGAAGAGTGAATTTTCTGAATTAAATACTTATTTTGGAGTCATTAAAATCTACAATATTATTGTTAAAATTATTTTCGTCCACTGAAATACAAAATTTATGTATCACGTATACCATTTGAGTAAAATTATTAACATGTTTCCCATGATATTGCTTTTGGTCAAAATTACGATCGCGCGACTACTAACGTAACGCTAGCAGGCACGCCAAGTCTCGGCCAACTGGAGTTAAAATCTGAATATGCCAGTAATTAAATTTTGAAATTATTTTACTTAAAATAAAATAAAAATAACGTAGTAGTTTTGGCCGCACTGAATATAAACTAAAAAATTCATGTAATATCTAATCAAAATAATGAAAATTAATAGGTTTAAATTTACATCTTTTAAATCGTTGTAACATCTTTCAAATCTTGTGAAGGATCTTGAAATATTCGATATCTTTTTAAATTTTTGAAGTCTTGAAATTTGGCGTACTCGAAAGTGAGTGATCAACCCCTTGATTATACCTTCTTATATGTTTTTTATATTCTAATAATTCTTTAAAAAAAGATCCAGTAGTGAATTCTTGGTGAAATCTGTTATTTTTTACAGATGAAAAAATTCTACCTGAATTCCCTCTCATACCGGCCTCCAGGGGCTTTTGCATCACTTTACGGAAAACCCTGGAAACCTTCAAGCGTGTTCTCTTAAAAGAAAGAATAGTACAATTACCATGCGTTCCCGAAATCGAAGACATCCCTGTCTTTGCGGAAGAGACCCAAAGCTCATCACAAGCCCAGTCAACAAAAGTCGATACCGACAATAGAAAAAATGATATCGTAGATACTGGTTCACACTCGACGTCGAATGGAGAACCTCCAAAAATCCCGGACTCTCTTTCCTCGACGACATGTAGTCCAACCTCGGTTACAAACGAGACGAAAAAAGACACATCGGAGCTAAATGCTAGCTAGCCTCAAGGTAATTTTTTGCTCCTAGCATACCAAAATTGCGTCACTATTCGGTAATATTTTTAATTAATTTATTCTAATAATGCAAGTCGATCCTTTTTCGCAATTATGTATTTATTGACATCACGTAAAATAACGTTGTCGAACAATAACTCGTTACCAGATACTGAGATAAAAAGATTATGCTATAAAAAGGAAAAGAGTAAACGCCTTATAAAATTGGAAAACATTTTATCAGCTTTCTGGTATAAGTAGTTTCAAATCCAAAGTTAATTATTTTGTAGCCTAGAGATAAATTTGTGCGAAGCCGAAGACAACATGCATTTAGTTCCTCAGACCTTCATTTTGTATTCCTTGAAAAGCAACAGAAAAAAAGAGTCAGGTGTGAACAATATTTTTAGAATCACTTCACAAATTTGCAATAGCAACGAGAGATAAGATAAATTATAAATAATAATAGAGATTAACTATAAAAGCATTTCAGAAAAATTAATAAACCTATGTCTCGAGATCTGGAGTCATGTGCTATTTCGATTACACTGAACTCGTTATGCCATCCATTATTACGATATTGTCGAGAAAGAAGAAAACTATTCAAGTGTCTTTAGAAGTAATAGGGCGTAGACTAGAAAGATTCGAATATAGATTGACCTATCGACAAAGAGTCTAATGTTATTAATTACTCGTAGATAGTTAGATAATAACAGTGATATTGACTAGAAGGCTGTATAGTTCACAAGGAAATTCTCTTTATTTATTAAAAAATATCCTAGTTCTTTCTTTCAAGTTTAATATATTCGTTTTCCAGTACTTAATACGTTCAAATCATTTGAGTTGCTCGTATGTACAATATTCAGTATTACTTGTGTCATATATAAATACTTGGATACCTTCATGTTAAAAGAACCTCTCTCGGAATGGTCGTCTAGACGTACACTCCGAGAGAGGTTCATTTCACATTGAGGATGAAGGTATCGGACTTTTGTTAAGGAATTTTGGCTATGAGCCCCTTTTTTATTTCTTCCATTTTTATTCTCTTAAACCAATTGTGATCCCTTTCTACTATTTCGATTCTTCTTCAATCAGAAAGTGTAAAGAAGGTTAAAGAAGCTTCTTGGTATCCTGGCATTCTCTCAAAGGCGACTCTCTTGAAATTGAAGTATGCAGAGGCATTGACAAATTTTCTAACAGTATTTTCTATTCATTGTCGTACCTCTGCAGTGGTACTTGTTCCTACGATTTAAAGAGATCATCAATTATTAGCATCGAATTAAATGAATAATTTCAGGGTATTGTCGATTATTGTCTTGCGATGATATTCTCTTCGGAATTCATTCTTTACAAAAATGTAAATCTATTCTGATCTTTTTTTATTCAAAATGATTTTCATTGATTGTGATTTGAAAAATACTTTCCTCTTGGTTTAGGAATTTAGCTGAGTTGACCAGAAGTGAAAAAACTATTGTTATACCTTTTAAAATAAAAATACTTAGTAGTCAAGTAATATTTCGTAATTTTGTATCAAAGTTTTAGAAGGTCGAACAATTTTTTTTCTCGTTGAATGCGTGAAATTTTTGATTTGAAATACATCACTTTTATTTATAATGGTGATACATTGTTAAATCTTAAACACTTTTGATGTCTAGAAATTAAAGCTTGTCTCAAAATATGAATTTCGAAGCGTATTTCACGAGAAATCTTGATCTAAAATTGGACCCACGATTAGTATTGTGATTTCGGTATACAAAGGACGAGAATGGAGGGAATAATTCTCTTTCTAAAGGCCAATCGCTCGCAAATGGTGCTGATTATTTAACAAATTAAAGAGGCTAAGGTGGTAAAGTTACATCCAGGATTGTAACTAACGAAAGTGTGTAGATGTAAAAAAAAAGAAATATGGTTCGTAGGACAAAGTGAATTAAAGCTACGATTCGTATTGAATAAAGTGTGTGTAATATAATATAAGAATGGTTTGTAACGCGAATGAAAGCACGAGGTTGAGTTGTCGATGAAAGAACGAAGTTTTGGAATGCCCTGTATGTACAATGCGCAAGATATTTATATTTAAAATATTAGTACATTTCTATAAGTCACATAAACTTTTAAGTTCGTTGTAATGTTGATCGGTGATGTGCTTGAGAGCTAGACAAATTAATTGTAAACACCAGTCGGTGTGCTCCGATTTCAACGATCATTCTCTATTTTCTTTTAATTACATTTAGCCGATCGTTGCCTCGTTCAATGGTCGTGCAAATGTTTCTTGGCTGTAATCTCGTTTTCATCTGTTTTTGAGTCAATAAAGTCACTGAATTAGTTATGTGGACGAACGAGACACGTGCGTCTGTAACTTGCGAATTGTCCTTGATTAAGAAAAAAAATGAAACGATAAAAGTTATTAGTTCTCGTCCAAAAGTGATTAGAACCTTAGGTTTATAGGGACGATCCTGAAAGTTGCTTATCCAACCCCGTATTCTGGTCATCGATTCGCTCTTTTTTTGTTTAAATTTTATGTTTTGGTTTACAAATATTTTTACTCGCTCTGTATTTTTATGCGCTTGGCGCATTTTAAAAACTCGAAAAATGTAATAAATGAAAAAAAGAGTTCCATAAAGTTTGTGTTATTCGTAGATAGTTCTAAAAATGAAATTTATTTTTATATAATAAAATATGTTTAATTAAGAAATTCAAAGAATCGCTTGGTTAGAAACTGAAAATGAAATTATTTAAATAATAGTGTAGTTACGTTAGACGTTAAGAATTATTGCTTTTTATTATAAGGTTCTTTAAACAAAGAATTATTCATTATTACATGGAGTACCGTCCAGGAGTATGCGGGTACTTTAAAAATGTTAATAATTATTTTTCTAAATTTTAGCAGGAGTTGAATTTGAATCATGAAAATTGGGGAATTTAGTGCATAATTTTAATCGCCTGTTTTTTAGGTGTCTTCGTACTGAAAAAGGCGGAAATTTTTCAGAATTGTTTTAACTTTTGCAATAAATATCATCTCGCTCCTTGAAAAAATGTGTTATGATTGGGCTCAGTGTTACCAAATATCTCCGTTAAAATATCATTTTATATTTAAGATTTTCGTTTCGTTAAAAATGGAATGTTCCTTTTATATTAAAGAACACATACTTCCTTTTTAGATATTTAACATAGTAATTACACAGATAACTTTAATTTATATGATTAATAATAATAAATCATTATTGAGTTCGTAAAAAATAATATCATAATATTTGGCATAATACATTTATAACTTAGGGATACTCTAAATAACAATAGAATTAATCCACTTCCTGTCTTTTCATGGACATAAAAGTCTGATGTTACAAAACTACAGCACATATTGAAGTATAATTTCCTATACACATCCAAAATCTATATTTTAAATCCCGGACCACAAAAACGCGAATATCTCCCAAATTACAAATTACAATTGAAAAAATGAGTGCTTTCCTTGCGGAATGTCATAATTTATATTTTAAATAATAACATCAATTGTTTCCTTGCGCCGAATTTTCACTTCGGTTATTAAATTAGAGGCTTTACACTTTTCCCCCCTTTTTAAATAAATCCTCTTTTTCACTCGTTTCCAAGAAAATTCCCCTTATTTTGTGTTTAAATGCGAATTTAATTAATAAAAATCAATAAGAAAATCCAACCGTTTTTGAAAAAAGTTAATTTTTAAAAATTAAAAAGTCTACTAATATATTTTTGGTTCAAAATTCATCTCTTTTGGTCGAAAATTCAACTGTTTTGTGGATCACTCGTCTTTTTGGATAGAAAATTTCCCATTTTAGATTGAAAATTCATCTTTTGGTGGAAATCGTCTTCTTGGTTAAAAATTAATTCTTTTCCATTGAAAAATTTACTATTATATTTTTGGTCCATAATTCATCACTTTTGGTTAAAAACTCTATTTACTTTAAAATTTAATTCATTTGTTGAAAATTAATACTTTTTCGATAAAAGTTAATTATGTTTATTTTTTTTGTCGATAATTCTTCTCTTTTAATTATAAAATATATTGTATATCATATTTTTTGGTTGAAAATTCACATTTTTGATGGAAAAGTCTACTAATATATTTTAAGTTCAGAATTCAACTATTTTGGTTAAAAAATCAACTATTTGGTGGAAAATGTTTGGTGAAAACCTTGTTGAAAAGTTAACTATTTTGTTAAAAAGACATTTTTTTGTCGAAAATTCAACTCTTTGGTCTTTGGATAAAAAACTGATCTTTTTGGATTAAAAATTCATCTTTTGGGAGAAGTAACCTTTATTGGTCAGAAATTCATCTTTTTTATTTAAAAGTTCATCTTTCATTATTGAAAGTTAATTCTTTTTAATCGAATAATCTACTATTATATGTTTGGTCCAGAGTTCATATATTTCGGTTAAAAAATGTACTATTTGGTTGAAACTTGAATAATTTTGTTGAAAATTCAACTGCTATATCAAAAATTCATCCTTTTTGATAAAAATGCTATTCTTTTGAATTGAAAATTCATCCTTAGGTGCATTTAATCTTTATTGCTTGGAAATTCACCTGACTTGGCTTTGAAAATTCAACTATTTGGTTGAAAATGTAATTTTTTTCGTTGAGGTTTAATATTTATTGTTTGGAAATTTGATCATTCAGTTCAAGATTCATTTTCGTAAGTTGAAAATTTAACCATTTGGTTTAAAATTCAATTTTTTGGTTGCAAATTCTTCTCTTTTGCTTGAAAGTTCAATTTTTTATGTAACTTTAAATTAGAGTTAAAAATCAAGTATTTGTATTAATGTGATTAAAATTGTTTTCCCTATTATTCTCCCATTTTCTTTAAAATCACTTTATTTCCCAATGAGAGTATTGTGGGCTGGGAAGTCTGAAAAACACTTGTAAAATAATTTTCTTTATATATTTTACCTTGGAGTTCTAAAATGTTTAGCTATTTTCAAAATTGATATAGTAATACAGCAATTAGT
Organism: Belonocnema kinseyi; assembly: GCF_010883055.1. Classification (NCBI taxonomy): domain Eukaryota; kingdom Metazoa; phylum Arthropoda; class Insecta; order Hymenoptera; family Cynipidae; genus Belonocnema; species Belonocnema kinseyi. The sequence continues at coordinate 60,527,956 of NC_046659.1, forward strand.
ATTGAATTATTATTATTATACATGTTTAAAGGTCAACTAGGAAAAATGTAATTTGTGACCGGGAAAACTAGTCACAGAAGCATATAGAGACGTTTTAGTTAAACGTTATACAAATTTTTATTTACTGACTTGATTTATATTTATTATCATCAATATTAATAAATTGTAGGCCACTCTCGTAACAACAGAAATAGCCTTTTTCTATATTATGAAACGGCAGATTGTAACGGATATTTTTCTACGTGGGAACGACCATTTAGGACATTTGTTTAAAAAATGATTATTAACAATCTATATTATTTGTTTTTCATAAAGCTTGAAGTATATAAATTATAACCTTTGAAGAAAATGATTGAGGACTCTTTTATTCAGAAAAATCAATTTATTTATGAGAAAAACTCATTTATTGAGAATTTGTTTTCGACAATGTTTATAAAACCAGTAAATGTTAACTTATGATCATTTTTCATTGAAAGTTATGACTCCTATAAAAAATATTACCAACTAGCGTGAAAAAAATTTTTTTGTGAGAAAAAAACACTAGTAAGAGTTTGTTGATAAAAATTGTTTATAATAATTAAGTTGAGTACTACTCGTATTAGAATTAGTTATTTTCTGTGAGTATAGATGCAATAATTCTAGCTGATAGTACGTTTCTTTTTGTATTTTTTCTTAAAATTAAAATTCACAAAGCTGAAATGGCAAATTTTGTTACTTTTCTCTTAAAAATTTATTGTTGAGCATTTCTAAAAAAAAATTCCTATTCCAGATCACTGGCAGTGGAACCCTGCCGTGTTTATTTAACCTTTTTTTCTTTATATATAATTATGTGTACCAAAGTTTAACACTTTTTTCTGGAAAAAATTATATAAAAAATGAAAACTTTTGGTCCGCCCTTGTTTTGACGTTAAATTCATTAACAGCTACCCAAAAATTCATGTACACAGTATTCTATACTTTTGTGTTTCGAAGACTTCGTTTATTCAAGTTATTTAACTTTCTTAACTATTTTTCTGAAACATTTGAAAAAATTTGGATTTTCAAATACATTGGCAAGGTCTGATTTTTTAAAAGTTTTTAGTACCTACTTTTAGCCACACAATGCAAAAGGTTTTATACAAATCCATGGATTGAGGCCGGATTTCGAGGTACATATAAACTTTATTTGACTCTACTATAAGATTCGATATGCTTCCAATTTTCAAATTCCACAAACTGCAAAACTTAAATTTTTGGTTTCATTACATTTTTAGTAAATCTTTTTAAAAAATTGTTTATATTGAAAAATATAAAAAGAAATGTATTTTATTTTGGGAGCACATTTTTTCATTCTCATTCATAAAAGTGCAATGTAAACGTCCAAATGTTCAATCTCTTGTTTTTTGAAGTAATAAATAAAAAAACAACTTCTTCGTGAAGGTTCACAAACTTTTGTATCTTTAATGCAGGAAATTTCACTTTTGTTAAAGCTCAAGGTATTTCTTCATCACCGCGCTGGTTTATCTTTATCTCTATGTGTCAGAGAAGATAAGAGAGGCGTAGCACCTGTTATCAAAATCTTTTATCAGCGTTGAATCACGGTGCATTTCAAAGGGACAGACGCCCAGTTTTTACGGCAAAGTAAGGTGTTTTTTGGATTTTATTGTCAAGTGTCAAACGTCAAGTGAGAAAAATGCGGTCGAAAAGCATTTTGTATTACCTGGCGATTGGTCTTCGTGAGTAATTAATTTAAAATCATTAATTGTTTATTCGGAAAGATAACAGATTACCAATATTTTCATATGCTGAATATCTTCCCAAAAATGATTTACTTTTTACTTTATGGCAATATTGATTGCTGTGTCTATTTTTGGATTATTCCTGAAAGAAATTTTTTAATAAACGAAAACAATTGATTTGTTCCGAGAAAAAATATGTTGTATGTTTTACGATCAAAACGAGTTTGGTGTTGGCCTACTTTTTTTCATTCAAAATATGTTAACATGTATTAATAATAAGAATTATATATGAATACAATTAAGATTAAAGCACAATTTTAATTACGATATGTATTTTATGTTTAAAAAATAAATCTTCAATATGTCCGTTCTTTATAGTGATCCTAGGCTTCTTCATGGAAGAGGCTGAAGGACGTCGCAAAATTTTACGGGGACGAAAAACTATAACGAGGCGTTATTACAGTAAGTATAGTTGATTTCATAATTATTTCCTCTTTTTTATAATTCGGATCATGTATTTTTCAAGTAGATTTCAACTCAAAATATTAACGGCTGAAATTGGAAAAAAGGCAATCAAATTGTTGACATTAAAAACTTTGGATCTCTGAGTTTTTTAAACTGATCAATTACATGTATAAGTCGCTATTAAAATATTTATTAATTAAGTTCTGTCATTTAAATTTGAGAAATTATTTTTCATACAACCCAAATGAAACAATTTCAGATCAGAATTTTTAGGTATTCAAAGCTACAGTTTTTATTTTTAAATGTTCTAAGTTAAACAATGTTAACAAATTTTTAATTAAAATTGTACAATGTCAATTTGAATTAATTGAAAATTTAATGTTTTCATACAACCAGTGTTATTTAAAATGATTAGATAGGATTTTCGAATACAACACACAACTATTAAAATTTTGTTTTGATAAAAAAGCGCAACGAACATACAAGTAAAAAAATAAATATTAAACTAATTTAGATTTTCTTTAATTTTATTTAGGTAAAAATACTTCGGAAAATATCGGATAGAATATGAAAATAGTTGATTAAAAATGTACTTTTTTACATAAATGATAGTAAAGAAACACGCGTGAAAGTGAAACTCAAAATTCGATACATTTTTTTTCTCAAAAACGGTTGGTAATACAAAAAAAATCAAAAGAAACCGTGTAATTTTTTTTTTATTTACAACTTTTTTCCAATACTGTTGGAAATTTAGGAAAACTGATCTTTTTTACCTGTACGCGTGTTAAAATTAAATTAACAGATTAATTGATATCACAAAGCCACTTTTCTATAAGGTATCATCTATAGATCTAAAAAATTATTGATCTTTTCGACCATTAGAAATCTGAAAATTGTACTAATAAATTGATGTCCTTGGTATTTCTTAATTTTTGTATTTGTAAAATTTCAAATAAATAATATTTTTTCTGTGGAGTTCGAATCAATGAGAAACCTCATATAAATCATTAAATATTACAATTTGAATTACTATAGAAAATACTAAGTTTTAAAAATATGTAAGTTTTCTTAATTATTTGATCGGCAATTGTGTAATTTTCTTTGTACCGTTCTGGCATTGCTAATTAAATAAACAATTTTGATATTTCCATGACGTGCCTCAGAATTTCAATTCTTTTCGAAAACTCTCTGTTCCACATCAGAACCATAAATATTTTCGAAAATGGCCTTTTTCATGTCAAAATTATTATTCTTGAAAAAAATTCTTTGATTCAGATCTGAATGATATATTTTTGTTCTATAAAATTCTCTGATCAAATTCAGAATTACATATAATTGCTTTGAAACATTTGCTTTTTAAACTCAAAATTATCATTTTTCTCTGAAAATCATTCATTCATACAATAAAAAAGCTTCCCGATGCATGAAAGAAACTTTATCAAAAACATCTCTTTTAGATCCAAGTATTTATATTGTTCTTCATATTCTGATTTTTCAAAGTTCTGTAGGCTTTGAGGTACATATTCTCATCGTATGAAACTCGTGCCTGATTTTTGACAGACTTTTTTTAATGTTAATTTTAATGAATTACCTTACAATAAGAAACTACAATCCTTTCTTCAGACATTCTTGTCTATATCACGTTGTTGTGTTAAGAAAGGAATTCTTATTTTCATATTATTTTCAATCGATAAAACAAAATATCCTAAAAGTGTTCCTCTAGATTTTGTACGTATTTTGCGTCTTTTGGCGTAATATTGGAATTTTTCATTCTTACATACAAATTTCGATGAATAAATTAAAACGAAGAGTTCTGTAAAAAAATGGAACTTTTTGAAAGATGCAATTTCTTGTGAAATTTTTTTCTGCATATTACTTTCGATAAATAAAACCAAAATGGCAGTTCAAAAAATGGTTCAAACAAATTTCGTAGTACTTTTTGAAAGCTATAATTGCTCTTTAAGATATTTTTTCGCAAGTCACGTCCTTTGGCTCAAAATTGAGCAATTAAAAAATAGTTTGGAAAAATTTTTTCGCACCTTTTAAAAGCTATAATTACTTCCTGAGGCTTTTCCCGTATTTTGCGCCGTTTGGCTAAACATTTGAATTTTTTATTTTTTTCGTAGTATTTTCGAAAAAATAAAACCAAAATATCAAGTCTTATGAAAAAATGGTTGAGAGAAGAATTATAGGTTTATACTTTAAAATTATACTTTTTTAATTATTTGTCGTCGTTTGGATTAAAATTAGAATTTTCGACTTGCTCATTTTCGATGCATAAAAAAGCGAGTCCTATCGAAAAATGGTCGAAACAAAAATTGTTGATATTTTGAACAGCTTCAGATCTTCTCTTGAACTTCGTTCATTTATCTGTCGTCGTTTGGCGTGAAAACGGAATATTCGATTTTTGGATAGCATTTTCGATGCATAAAAACATAACCGTTGGTCCAGGATGCTGGTTAACGAACGCGTTCTCAAAGCGTGGAGATCCATTGAAAACTGTAGTGTCAAATTTCGGACAATTCTAATATTTTCTCAATCAATGACTTTTTTGATAACCAAATAATTGCCAAAGTTAAAACATTGATAAAATTCGAAAAAACATGCGAAAATTAACATTTTAAGATAAACAATGCACGATACGAAAAAAAAATCAAGAGGAAAAAAAAACGTTGATTTTTTAACACCCTTAAAGATGGTCATAACAACTTTTTGAAATTTCTTGAAAAATAAAAAATCAGACTGATCGCACCAATAAATTATGAAAATCACATTTTGATAGGACGAATAGTTTTTGTTTTATTTGTAAAAAACAGCATTAAAAAAGAAATTGAATTTTGGGACAAGCGACACAAGATACGAAAAAAATAAAGACAGAAACTGTTCACCCAAAATGGCTAGAAATTTATCATAAACCAAAATTAAAAGATAACATTAAATTTTTGTTGTTATGAAGAACGACGCAAGGTATAAAAAAACGGGTTTTAAAAAATTGCAAGTGATTTCCAGGTAATTCAAAGTTTAAATGGGGGTTTGCGAGATTATGTATGATACCTATGAAATATGAAGAATTTCAAGGAATGTAAGACAACAATTCAAAGTTCTACACTATCGAATATTTAGAATAAAAAATGGTTGAATTTGGAAAATGTAGAATTACGAATTATTCAATTTTTAGGATTTATATTTTAAAGCTGTGTAAGTTACAAATTTTTTTTGAAATAGTTCAATTTTGAAGATTTACAATTTAAAATTGTTTATTTTAACGATTTGCAATGTACGATTTTTTAATGTTGTAGATTGAAAATTTAAATCTCTTCTATGTTTAAGACGCACAAATAAAAGTCATTGGATTTGGATAATTATGGAAATGTCAAGGTTTCAATTTTCAAAAATAAACCAATTTCAAATATAAATCACACCAAAATTAAAGAAGGTTGTGTTGTATAACCCAAAATTGCATTACTTTTAAATGTAAACTTTCAAAATAGATAACCCTTCAAATTTAAAGATTTACATTTCAAAGTTCTATAATTTCGAAGATTTAAATTTGAAATTTCTTGAATGTTCTAAATAGATCTTGAATTTAAAAGATTTATATTTTAAAACTGTTCAATATAAAACTTTTTTATAATAGTTCAACTTTGAAGATTTACAATGGAAAATTCTTTATTTTTAGCGATTTGCTATTTAAAATTCTTCAATGTTGTAGACTTGTAGGATTACAATTGACAACTTTTGTATTTTTAAGACGCATAAATCAAAATTGAATAAATTTAAATTGTAAATGATGTAAATAAATGAATTTTCATGGTAAAATTTACATAAATTGTCAGCTGCCGCTACTTGTCGCAGCGCTTGCAACGCGGGCCCTCAAATATAAGTTCGGTTATCTCAAACGTTTAAAAATCGCATTTTTACATTACCACACGAGAAGGTATTAGATTTGTCAAATGTCCAGGTTTTAAGACCTTTTGAACCCGAAAACGATTTATTATTTTTCGAACGAATTAACAGATTGGATTGGCCTTTAATATACTCTTTTAGTGTCTTAAATTGAAGCTAAAGTTTGTTAGCCAGCCATTTTTGGTAAAAATTCAAAGCTCATTTAAAAAGTTGATGAGACCAATTTTTTTAAAGATTTAAAAATTCTATGTGCGGTTATTAGTAGTACTCAGAAAGGGGAATAATTTATACTGACTTTTTATCTATTAAAAAAAAAAAATACTGGAATAGCATTCACAATATTCCAATAAACAAACGAAAATGATCATTTTAAGCCAAATAACGGACGATATGAAAAAAAGTCAGATGAAGAAAAACGTTGTATTTTTAACACTCTACAAGATTATCATAATAATTTGTTTAATTTTTCTAGATAATTGAAAATACAAATTTTGGTTGCCAAAATTGTGCACCCAAAAAACATCTATACATTTGTTATAATTCAATTTTTGATAGCACACGTAGTTTTTGTTTTATTCGTAAAAAACAACATTAAAAATGAATTTTGTTTTGGGTGAACGACAGAAGCAACGAAGAAGAAAAAAATCAACTGGACAAAAGTTGTTCACCTAAAAAGGATCCACAAGTTTGCGATTATTTATTTTTTGATAGGACGAGTAGATTTTCATTTAATCATAAAAAATCAGATTAAAAATAAAACAATTGAATTTTTGGAAAAACAAAACGATACATTAGAAATTTTCCTTAGAATCAATTTACGCTAGGATGCGTATTTTTGGTTTAAATCATAAAAATATAATTGAAAATGAACGAATTAAGTTTATGGAAAAACGACTCAAGTTCACACGAAACGCGATATCGAGTTGAAAATTGGGGAAACTAAAAAAGAAGCATTGAGAAACGTTTGTCTGGTCCTAAATTTTTATAATCATGAAAAAGCAGAGACTTTTTTTTATAATTCAGGTAACGGATGCAAAAACTCGTTAAACGCTCGAAACCGAGTAGAAGTATTGTACACATGGAACAATCTATCGATAACAAAGTTACTAAAACGTTAAACAAAATATACCTTTGTCTCCAGCTTGACCATCGAAAAAATGTTAGTTGAAAGAAATTATCGCGAGAAGGTTGTTTACTAGACTTTGAGAAAGTTTTTCTAACAATTTGAAGAAAATGGGTCAAAAAATGTGTGGAATCGTGCGTTGACTTCAACTCGCTTCCATTTTCACATTTTTTTACCCATTTTCTTCAGGTGGTTAGAAAAACTTTCTCAAAGTCTAGGGAACAGCTTTCTCGCGATAATTTATTTCAACTAACATTTTTTCGCTGACCGAACCACTGGTCGAAGTTGGCGAAACGTGGTTTTCGTTTGGAATTAATTTGTTATTCAACAAAAACAAACATATTACTTTTTAAAACAAAGCGCGTTGCTTACAGTCATTGCTTATGTATTGAGAATACATTATACTATTTTCAAGCATTTTTATCAACAAACGGCCGAATAATTGCGAGTTGTGTTTTATAAAACTTCGATATTTCATCGGAAAAATTTGAACGTTTTTATCTTTTGTTTCGAGTAATAATTTTTGTATGAAAAAGTTCCATAAGAACAGCCGCGTCGAGCTGAATTGGAGGTATATTTTGTTTTACGTTTTAGTAACTTTTTTTTTACTGATAAATTTTTCCGAGTGGACAATACTTCTACGCGGTTTCGAGCTTAACGAATTGTTGCATCCGTCACCTAAATTCCTGAATTATAAAAATTTTGGACCAGACAAACATTTCTTAGTGCTTCTTATTGAACAAAAAAAATTGAAAATGTAAATTCTTTACTGACTTTACCTAATTTGTTTACGAAATTAAATTATTTTTAGGAGGAACTGCAATACCAGCCTGGTCCATAGTCCTAATCTCTGGAATAGCAATGCTGGTGCTCGGCGGAGGCTTATACGTCGTTCTGAAAAAGTACATAATCGACGATTCCGACAACGCCGAACCACATTCTTATCACCCAGCTATGCAAAATGAAGTTTGATTAACTTAACCTCTAATCTATATTAAAATTATATATATATATATATATACACACATTAAAATAAAAACACAAATTTTCACACGAAATGTCATTATTATTATTTCTATCGTCATTATAAATTATATAAGGTATTTGAATTGTACAAAGCCAAAAATACGCTCAATTCTTTTCGTATAAACAAATATGACGCATCATTTCATTAAACTGTCCTATCAAATCTAAACTAACTGAACACCTGTACAATCAAAATGAACAGTTTTAGAATTGATAGAAACGAAAAAGAATAGTTGCAGCAAGTGTGTTTCCTGCAGTCTATCCCAACAATCTAAAACAGATATTGTACACAATTTTTTATTTTCTGATTTTGAATTTGACGCTTGAAGTGTGAATTCATACGACGTGCAAAATTCATCATTAGTTAAGACTTCGTGAGAAAAACTGTTTTCACGAGTCTCAATGCTCCGGACAGAGAGATAAAATTCACCACTCATGTACACTATATTTAGTTAATGAATTAATTATAGTTTATTAGAAAGGGACGATCTAAAATCTAAAACTCTCTACGATGATACTTATCGGGATCAAAGTATGACGTGACAACCACTCGGTTATTGAACTTCCTTCCCGTTAACGTCTGCTGCGCTTTCTGGCAGTCAATTACACTGTTGAACTCCACAAAGACCTAGAGAAAAACGACAATTTTAAGAAACTAAATTCAGAATCAAGAAAAATTTGAATTTCTTTTTAACGCCCAACATTTAATTTTAATTACGCAATTCTCAGAAATTAAAAATCTAAGAACCTAAGGATCAAAATTGGACAACACATTCTTGTATGTCTCCATTATCAATAAAAAAATTAATAAAAGAAGCAAGAAAAATAAGGTAACCTTCAAATCACCTTCCTTCTTTTATTCCTTATTTTTTTGCCTTTATAGCACTGACTAGTATTACGGAATTTTCCGTAATCTGGATGCCTTTTTTTTAATGGAGACATTTAAGGAGTGTATTGCCTACATTTTATAGTTGAATATAAGGGGGGAAATCAATCAAATAGTAATCAGAGATAGCTTTTATGATTAAAATTAATAATAATTGTAATTCAGAAAAATACAAACCTTTCCACATCCAGGAACGTCGACACCTTCAATTGGTCTCGGAATTTCAACCGATCGTACGACTCCGTATTTGTTGCATTCTTCTTTGATGTCTTCCAGGATGTCCTCGTATTCCTCCTCCTCCATCAATTCTTCCGGTGTCACCATGTTTAGCAAACATAGCACCTAGAAAGAGAACAAATAGATTAAGAATAAGTATTATGCAAAATTAATTTTACTAGTTCAGGATGGTAAAATGGTACTTTATTAGAAAATAATTCCCTGGGTCATTGAAATAAAAAAAATAGTCTTTAAAGATAAAAATGGGATTATTTGAAGTTTTTTAAACTAAAACGCATTCATTTATATTCTACTAATTCAAAATCAAACATTCTAAATTTTTAAATTTCAAAGCAGTAGCCTTGAAAATTAAATGAATTAGAATTCAAAGCTTCAAAGGTTTGACAATCTTTATTCTAGGCCTAATATTATAAAGGATTTCATTTTTTAAATTATTTAATTTCAAATTATCGAAGCATTAAAACCTGTATTTTATTATTTTTTAGTTTAAAAATAAACAATTAAAGACTAAAGGAATATTAAATTTATGGTTAAAAGATTTAAAGCTTCTAAAATTCCAAAAATTGTAATTTAATAAATAAATGTTTAAAATTATGATTTGCGCATTCATATAATATCAAGTAACATTTAAAGTAAATGAGTCGACTTTTTTTCTAAAATTTGATATTTTCCATCCAAAACATTAATTCAATTTCATTTTTACAGTTAAAAACTGACAAATTTGAAATTATGAAACTTTAAAATGAAATAATTTTAAATGTGAAACATCGATAATTGAACAATTGAAATGCAAAGCTTTAAAAAAACCTTGGATTCAATATTTCGTTTAAAAATTGACAATATTTTCATTTAAATTTTGAAACTGAAACGTTTTTTATACTAAACTCCAAAAAGTGAAACTATATTTATTCAAATCCTTAAATATTATTAATTATATTTACAAATTAGGATTTACTCTTTTTTTAATTCAACTATTTCATTGGTAAATGGAAACATGAGAAATTGAACATATTTTCTGATTTTTAATTTACTTTAATTTAGATTATTCTAATCTAAAACCATACAATTGTCAATATTTCGATTTTAAATATTTCAATTTTTAATATCTTAAATTTGAAATTATTCTGGTTTCGAGAATTTGTATCTGTAATATTATTAGATTAAAAATGATTCGAATATGAACGTTTAAACTTGAAATTGTCCAAACATCAAAGAATTCAAAAGTGTATTTGTCTATTTTTCAATCTGACGATATAAAAAATTAAGAATCATAAAAATGGGAATTTTAAAGTTAAACTCAATTATTTAAAAACTAAATAATTCTAAATATGTCTCTAAATTAAACAATTTAGCTGCTAGGCACTGCAAATTCAATTATGTTAAAGATGCTCTTACCGAAACTCAACTTTAAAATTGGGCGATTTTTCAAAATGATTGATATAATCGAGAAAAAAAAATACTATTACGAAAGCAGTTGCGCTTTATGAAAAAGTTGCAACTTTTATTCCATCCTAATGAACAAGGGCTAATTTTTTTCTTGATACATTCTTGAAAACTCTGGTTGGCTTTTATTCAAAATAAAATTCTTTTTTTTAAATTCGTTTACAAAATTTATAAATTTATGATTCCTAGAAAATAAAATTTTTCGAAGAAATAAAATAAGCTACTGATAATTAGGATTGCAGAAGAATTGCAGTTTTACATATAAAACAAGCTAAAACCCCATGATCAAAATAATATTTTAGTTCGAAAATCACCACTAGAGGTCCTGAAACAACTTTAGCACCCCGTTAAAGTACCGTAAAATTGTGGGATAAACCGGCTACTCGCTACTTTATTCTTTATAATTTTGATCTCGCTTCTCTATATTCTTTATCATTCATTTTTTATCTTTCTCTAAATTAGTTATTTTTTGGAGGAAAGCGACTCATAATATTGTATTCCAAAATACCATTCACAACGTTCGAAGAATAGAAAACTTATAAACTCATAAATGTATGTTTGTGCCTCATGGTGCAAAAGAGGGCTATGTAGAGATTATATTTTTGATTGAAAATTGAAGTGGTGTTTACCTCTGTAGCTGGGCCACTCGTACCAGCCATTGTCAGTCCAGGAACTTGAATTTGCACCGGTGCTTGGGCCCCAATCATCGGATTCTTGGCTCCAACGCTGGCCCTCTGCACAATCAGCTTCTTGTCTCCCAGCTGCATTCCATTCAGTCCAGCGATTGCCTGGTCAGTCATGGAGACATCAACGTACTCGCAGAACGCGTAGCCCTTGGAAAGCCCCGTCGCTGAGTCCTTCACTAAGTTGAACGCCCTCAATTGACCAAAACTCATCAGCAGCTCCTTCACCTGTATATCCAGTTTTCATAAAGGAAACTAAGTAATGTACATGTGATAAACAATCATATCGGCTAGAATGTAATTCAGGCTGTGCTGTACTGATCATCTCAAAAATTTTAACTAATAATCTAAAAACTCAATTTTTTAGTTTAAATATGAAAATCCCCACAGTAAATTGAAATCAGCACAGCCTGAGTGTAAAAAATCGTGGTTATTAGAAGATGTACTTCAAGAATAAAGTTGCACTTGGTCTTCTCGTCTTTCTATGACGAACTAGACCAGTCTGAAACTCATCGAAAGCACTTCGCCACTCCATTAAGTTGTTGCTTTCTAGTTGAGATTCGTCCACCTGTAGATTATTTAATAACAATATGGACCGTACTTACGTACCACTTCCAGCCAAGAATCTGAAAAACCTGAGTGCAAATAACAGCACGTTGCACCGTTTCCAGAAAAAAGCAATTTGTTACGAAAGAAAAGAAGAAAAATACTAGAAAATTATCTATTGTTTTTAATTTTCCAATGCAAAGTAAGCCAAAGAAGACAGATTTAAATCAATATTTTTTATCACATAAATCACAGAATAAAATGAACTCACAAAGAAAAAACAGATGCATTTTTTCACGAAAATAGGGGAAATAGGTGAACAGACCATACTTTTTATAATAAATGATATATTTTTAAATAAAAAAATACAATTTGTTAAATAAGCGATTTTTACATATACAAATATTTAAAATAGTTCTCATTATCAAGAACATTTTCTCTTTAAAATTCCACCAATTATAATTAACTTGTGAATCTCATACGTATTATTAAATATTTATTTCCAGGATTTGTAATTTCGTCCATACTGTAATCAATACTTCGAATAGATTCAGCAAGAAAATATTTTAGCTTTAAAGTTTTTATTTGTAGTAGAGCTTACAGCGCTTGAAACTTGTATATTTATTCATTTACGAATTTTCGGGACAACTAATCCATCCCCTTCTTCAATTCCTCCAATTTTTCGGGACGATTGTTTTTGATTATTTTGTAATTTATTTATATATTTATAAATAATTTATTTAAGTGTTTTAATATTATAGATTCATTTTATTATGGCCGTGGCTACGGGTACAGAAATTTCGGTATAAATAACCGGACTTTTTCGGTACAAATGCAGCTGGAAAAGGACCTATTTGTCCCAAAATATCGGCACAATAGCTAGATCTCGCGTAATTAAAATCCAATTTTTCAAGAATAGGAAAAATGGGGAGTTTAAAAGAGGGAATACGCATGGGTATATTGGAAAGACTGTGATCCCTGCAATCAGCACAACAAAAAGTAAATCAATTACAACCAAATAAAGAAAGTTTATCTTCAGTTGTATTTTGTACAAATCTGTATGCTTTGACCTGTAGGATTCTACATTTTTTTAAGTTAAAAAAATATTGAGTTCTATTAAAATCAGAAAGTACCTTTTTGAAAAAATTTAGGTGTCCAAATAAAAATACGTTCGAATTTAAAAGCATCATACGTATTTTATTGAATGAAAAAAAATCGGAATGTGAGATTCTTCAAATTGAAAGGAATTTTTAGTGTTAAATACCAAAACTTTGGAAGCTTTCTATATTCGAAAGCCTTCGAATTTAGAACCACCCAAACTTAAAAGTATATTCATGTATTAAACAATAAAGCGCTAAAGTTTAAACGAAACGGAAAAACTGTCTTATTAAAAAAAAATCCCTTGAACGAGAGTTTCGAAGATAAGAAACTTCATCCATGTAGAAAAATGTGAGACGGTTCAGTAGAAATTCATCCATCGTTTATAACGAAAAATATTTTCCAGTCGAAAAAATGTAGAAACCTCTATGCAGAGGAAAAGATTCAAGCAGCCTCAGATAGCAAGAAGAGCATACTTTGAAATCGCGAGTCGTACAACGTACTCTTATTGCAAGAGACGATATAGATTTAAAAAATTTGGACGCACCTAGAGAATCGACGATCCGGATAAAGGGCTGCAAAAGTCATAGTCCCAAAATGAGGAAGTGAAAATGAGATAGGTACTTGCCTCGAGGGACATGGCTAGCCTCTCTCCAGGCAGTGTGGTATTTTGTCATGTTCAGTAGTAGTAGTAGTAGTGGTAGAAGTAGTGGTAAGCGAATGCTTTTGATCGGCGCGACCCTAAGCTAAGAAATGGGGAGAAAGGGCACTGATATCAGTCCACAATTTACTTTAATTTTAAACCACTCGATTGAATTCAAATTCCTTTCTGTTCTTTTCAAAAATAATAACAATAATTTCATCATTTGCAGGGTGACCACTCAATTTTATGTTAAATTAAGATTCTATTTTCAGATAAAACTTTAAATTGTAGATTTTTAAAACAGCGACCTGCGACCCTAAAGAAATTGAAATTCGAAACCCTCAAAATAAGATAATTTCCAAATGAGAAGCATTTTAATTCTTCCAAAATGTCAAACTTCATCGTGAATACTATCAGCCAAAAATATGTTTTTTTTTTACATTCCAATTTTAGAAACAAACAAAATTGCTTGATTAATCAAAACTGTTTAACAAATTATCGCACACTTTAATTCTTTGCAATCTCACCTTCTTAGATTTCTTTATGAAATTAATTGCTCATTATTCGATAAACAATTTTAACATTACGTAATTATTAAGAACTGAATAATTCAATTATGTAAACCTGAAAATGTTTCAAATTGAAATTTTAAAAAATCAATCAAAAAATAAATTAGCTGCATTTGTCGCTTTTTCCCGCTCTAGTGGCCACCCGGTCTGATAATTTTTCATTTTTAAAGGTCGGCGTTTACGTTTTTTTGTCTCTGCGACGTTCAAGACAATTGTTGATTTGATTTTCTTGCTCTTATCGTTCTGTTCGAAAGGAGCGTCACCTCCAATTCGTTCAGAGCAGAATACGTCGTTATTCATTCGCGTGACCTGAAAACTTTATTAATCTCAAGGTCGAAGACTCGTAGAGCCTGAAAAGCCTGGAAAAAATAACAGCTGCAAGGGAAAAAAGGATATTCCTGAAAAAAGTAAACCGGGGCTGAGAGCAGATGCACAGAAGATTCTCTTGTCCCTGAAATCCCACCCGAATAAAAACCCAAAAACAAAACGTTGCTTCGTATCTCTTGAAGACCTAAAAATCACCATCTTCTTCAAATGTATGATCACTAATCAGGGTGTCGATTGCACGGATGATTTCGAATTCAACTTATTTTAAATTCAAGTTGTTAACTTTACTAGTGATTTAAAAATAATTCATTCACTTGCCTGAAAGCAAAAAAGCTTAAGACGAATCTAAAGTTCCTGTTAAAATTTTGTTGACAAAGGGAAAGAACAATTCACCCCATCCACAAAATATTAATCAAGATTAAATTTATCCATTAAGTTTAAGGCTGGAGCTAGGAAAATAATGATTTTTTATCAAAAGAAAACCCCACAAAATTACGCTTCGTTCCATTTTTTCAACAATTAGCTGAAAAGAAAAATTCAAAAAATTTTCCTGAACAATAAAATTCCCCGTTTCTTTATTTAATCGACCCCCTGCTATAAAACCCTTCATTTATTAGTGATCAACTTCATTCAGAAGCAGTGTGGCTGAAACAACCCCCTTTTCACCCTTGGATCTGGACTTTGGTTTCCTTGCTAAATTTCCTAAATTTGGTGAGAAGAAAAAAGGCTTCGTTCGCCCTCGGCCGGGTCCACGATGAGCCTAGAAAGACTGTAAAAGAAAAACGATCTTCGTTGCGATGGCAACTCACGAACCCTGCAACGTCTCTAACTTTTTTCCTATCTAGATATTTTCCTTTTCCACGAGTTTAAGATCAGCTTTCCTCCAAGAAAACCTTTTCCTCAGGCTTTTAGAACCTCAGGGTTGCTACAGAAGTCCGGTTTTTATGATTTTTCATGAAATATAAAAAGTTGCTAAGAAAAATGATGAAATTCTACAACAAAACAAACTTTTAATTTGTTGCATGATCCTCGTCCACTCAGAACTGATACCTGCAAAATTCTAGACTATGCAAATTTAAAAACAGATCATTTCTGGATTAAAAAATTGTTTTAATGTAAAAACTAGATTAAAATGTTTCCTGTGATAAATTATTTCCTTAAAATGTATGTTATTCAGAGTCCGTACAAATTCATAGAAATTATTTCCACCAGGGAATGTAAAAAATCTTTCAATAATGATTGAATTCTAAACAATTCTCACTAATGTTATTATTATCAGGTAGTAAACAAAACATAATTAATTCACTTTTTTTTAATTAAAAAATTTTGCCAGTTCTTCTAGACCTTATAACAACCCTTCAGAAACTTTCAACGTCTCAAAACGCAATTCTAACCAAAACCTACTTAATAACTGTTTAGGAAGAAAGATTTCCCTAAGCTAAAGAAAAAAATAATTAGAATTCTATCAGTTCCTTGTAACTCGTTGGATCGCATGAGTGTTTAGTGTTGAAGCTGTGAAAAGATCACAGAGGTCTTCGAGACGATGCAAGTTTCCAGTCCAGAAAGCCGAAAAAAGGTTTCTTAATGGAGGACTCGTAACGGGACTTTTTCAAAATGCATAGCGCCTGTTAAACAAAACTGACTCGATCTAAGCTCTGAACCTAAGCGACGCTGGAATCCGATGGATAGACATACATACCTCACAGGACATCGAGCATCTTGATGGACGAAGTCTCTGCTAAATTGCTAAATAAAGTAAAACTTACCGCAACGGATTCAATTATTTCCCCCCTTAAGAGTCGATTATCTAGAGAATTATTAATACCTTTTAGACCCCATCATTAGAAAATTAACTAATTTAATTGTACAAAAATATTCTGAATGCAAAGAATAGTATAAGCTTTGACACAAGATATTAATATTAACCACGTTCAGCTGCGGTAGGTTTTGCGGTAGTACCTATATCAAGATTTAATTTTTGCGATCAACTGACAATGCCAAAGAGTTGTGTCCATCGAACGACCTGCAGCATTGTAGTTTCAAAATTATCGTGGAACGCTTTTCTCCAGTCATTGACGCATCTTTCTCTTAAACTTCTACAGAATAAAACACTGAAGTAAATAAAAGTGCGTCAATGAACGTGAGTAGCGTTCAAAGATGTGCCTTGTAATCTGTTTGGCGAGAAGGAATAGCGTACATACCTGTTCTTCATTCAAGTAGTTTGGCAACCCACCAATGAAGATTTTGTGGGGCGAATCTGAGAAAAAGAAGAAAAATTAGCTCTTGAAAATGATTAAAATTAAAAATAAATTAGACAACGTATGATAAACATACCGGGAACCGTACCTGGAACGTTCATACTCGGGTTATCGGTCATTCCAGGCATTGGTTGATAATCGTGGGGCCTTCTTATTTTTAAGCTTTGGCCTTTGAAGTTAATTCCATCGAACGCCATTGCTTGCGTCGTTTCGTCTATGGAACGAAACTAAAACAGAAGATAAGCTAATTTAAATTTTTTTAATTGAAGCACTTGATCAATTAATTAAAAACTTCAAGTTTCATTAGAGTTTAAAACAAATTTAGAAAATTCAACCTATTCAAATGCAACCTTATCAGATTCAATTTATAAGTACAATACATACTTCTAAGAAGGCAAAGTTCTTGTCAAGGTTTATCTGACAGGCAAGAACGGGGTTTCCGGCAGCTTGCGCCAATCCAGAAAGGTGCATCTGTTGATTGAAGAATTCCATCATTTCTTCTTCCGTGACACCAAAAGGAATGTTTCCAACGTAAAGTCGCCTTGCTTGACGTGTTATTGTGCTTCCAACGACTGGTACAGCCGCTTGTGGTGTGTCCGCTACAATATTCGCAGGAATTTGACCAGCTGCCTGCATAGCTTTGTACTGAAATCAAAATTCTTTGAATTAGATACATTCCGAGGGGGTGATCAGTCTTGAAATAATGTTTTGATAATTTTTCAAACACTAATTTAGAATAAAGAGCTGTTTCTGGATTTACCTGTAAAGGGGTGATGTGTTCAAACCCTGGAGGTGGTACATCCCAATAAAGGGACGGTTTTCTTCTCCTGGAACTGCGATTCTTTTTGGGTGAAGTGCTTCTTTTTCTATCCCTACGCTCTTTGGAACGTGAGCGAGAACGTTTTCTGCGTTCTCTGCTTCGAGATCTGTGTCTCCTGTCTCGTTCCCTATCGCGATCTCCTCTTTCTTTGTTATCTCCTCTCTCGCGATCTGAAAAAATTGTTTTTTTAATTGAAAATTATTTCTCAGACTGAACAAAATTTTGGTATTTGTTCACTTTAATCCTGAAATTAAGTTTTTGCAATAATTTGTCAATGTAGGATGGCCATTCTAATCTTTAAACAAATTCCCGACTTTTAACCACTTTCCCCGACTTCTTTTGCATTTTCAAATTCAAATCTATAAAACAATTTTATAATTACAAAATGGACACTTTTATACGCGAAAAAATTCCCGGTTATTTGAAGTAATAAAAACTAAACTGCAAACTGAGGCAGGAAAAATGTAATAATTCTGAATCTTCAACTTTCCAAAATAAGTTGAAAAAAAGTTATGCAATGGGAAACTTCTAATCTCAATAGTGTTAATTCTAAGAGCTTTAAAAAAAACTTTAGGTGACAATGAAATATTCAAAATGATAAAGTATCAATTTCACAAATTTTCAGTATACAAAATAAATATCGCCACTTTATCTTCTCAGCAATTGGGAATGGTTAATTTGCGATACGCCACACGGTGACAAAAATCCGAACTAGAAAGAATGGGTACGATTTTAAAGATGCATTTTAATTTGTGCATAAGTGTTTAACGATTTTTTTGTGGAGTTTAAAATATTTATTGGATACTAAAAATAAGTCTTATCGGAAACAAAGGGGTTTAGATGGAATTTACATCTGATATAGTGGAAAAACACATTGTTTGTCATAAATATTTTTCTAACAAAAAAAAACAAAACAAATATTGTACTATTTATTGTGATTTTCAATAGATTATAAACTTAAATGGGCTTATTTTGAAGAATAAGGTGACAAATTGGTCGACCACCATTCCCAATACGAATGAAAATAGTAACTTTTGGTAACTACAGACTTCAAAGCCCAAAATCATCTAAAAAAACTTGATTATTTTACGAAAATAAGAGAATAAATTCTTTTTAAATAAAATTAATATATAGAGGCCGAATTGAATTGAATATAAAATATTGTACATGCCTAAGATTTTAAGTCAAAATATATTGCATTTTCAACAAAATAGTTCAATTTTCAAACAAAACAGATAAATTTTCAATTTGAAGACGAATTTTTAATACAAGAGTTAAATTTCCAAGTTACATGGTTAATAAAAAATGAACTTTTCAATCAAATAAATGAATTTGTATTCACATGTTTAAATTTTCAACCAAATGGTTGAACTTTAAGGGCATGTGACACAGCTAAATACCTATATTACCGACCTCACTTTTTCCGTTCACTGAATGTTTTTTTGAACCTAAGAACTTTTTTTGTAAAT
>NC_046659.1:60547272-60557980 GCF_010883055.1 Belonocnema kinseyi
TTTATTTACAAAAAAAGTTCTTAGGTTCAAAAAAACATTCAGTGAACGGAAAAAGTGAGGTCGGTAATATAGGTATTTAGCTGTGTCACATGCCCTTAAAGCAAAAAAAACGATTTTTTTTTAGATGACAATTGAATTATCAACCTGAAAAGGTAAAATTTCAACAAATATAATTTTGAACCAAATAGGTGAATTTTAAATCCAAAAACATAAATTTTCAACAAGACATTTAAATTCTCAAAAATATGAATAGAATATATAAATATATATGGAAATATACAAAAGAAAGAAAAACCTCCACTACGAAGTTCCATTTTCAATAAAATAATTGAATTTTCAAACTAAAAAGATAAATATTTTAGTTTTAGAAGATAATTGAATTATTAACCTGAAAATGTAAACTTTCAACCAAGAGAGATGACTTTTGAACCAAGTTAATTTTTAACAAAAAATATAGTGGTCAACAAATTAGTTAAATTAAAAAAATTGCATGATTTTCCAACAAAATAGTTGAATTTTCAAGCCAAAAAACATATATATTTTTTTTGAAAGTTTTAGAAAAATATTTTTTTTCTATTATTTTAGTTCGCATGCAAGCGTAAACTCGAGATAAGAGGGAAGTTTTTTAAAGACAAGGGGAAAAAAAGGAATTCATTCATATATGCCATGGACTGCAGTTGAAATGAAAACTAAACATTGTTTATAAACGTTAATGTTTTTTATTGAATGCTAAACAAAATTTCTGGTTCTGCGGTCACCCTAAATTAAAATCTCGAGAAAACTGATAGTTCGACAAAAACTCCAATTCCAATTAGATATTTGCTTTAGGATATGTTTCTGCAATTAATTATTAGGAAAATTGGAAGCCTTCTGTCTTAAATTAACTTTAACTTCATGGCTGTCAAAAAAAAAACAAAATATGTTAAGACTAAAACAAACATTCAAAATGAAACAATTATTATTACTTCCTTTCTTTTAAGTACCAAAAATGACAAATCTTCAAAGTTTTTAAATGAACCGATTTTTATTATTGATGACGTTCCGAATTTACTAATAAAAAATTTAGACTTGCAAGTTGAAATATTTAAAAAAATATATATATTTTTTTAATAGTTCAAGGCCTGTAATTATTAAAATCATATTCTGAATTTAGCCAAATGCTATGACTGAGAATTAAAGTCCAATTTATTAAGCTGAAATTCTCATATAAACAGTCTGGAAATATTCATTTTATAAGCGTTCAATTTGCCATCTCTGATGAAAAATTAAAAACTGATTGGTAAACTCACAATCATTTATTGTTATTAAAAAATTAGGTTACCAATGTACTCAATTTAAAACTATAGGTTTACGCTTTTCTAGTCTTAAAGTGATCCTTCACATTCACTTAAATGAAAACATTGTAATTATCCGGACTAAAATAAAAGATTCATTCAATTAATAATACAAATAAATTTGACATGTAAATTAATAGTGTACCCAAATCAATTAAGAAAATTATTGTTGAATATTTATCTAAGCTTTGAAACGCTTTTAACGCAATATGGGAAAGAAGAAATTCTTAATCAATTATGATAAACAATTTAACCGCGTTTAAATAATTCATATATTTGATATACCTGAGAAGCTTTGCGAATTTAAAAAGGAACCGCAACACACCGCCAGCAATACAAGGCGTGCAAGGGGAAAGAGGTGGAAAGGCAAACATTAAATCGAAGACAGTAAATATTTAATATGAAAAGGCCATTTAAGCCAAGGGACCAGGGAAATGTTTGTGATAAAAATTGATCGCAAAAATCATGTCAAATAGCTGGGTAAATTATTTCGTAGTATTTTGTATGGAAATGGACGCGCTCCAAAACACCTCCACCACGTCGACTTACCTCCATTGTAGTCTTCACCCATTTTACCTAAGTCCTGAGTCTTCCTGTCGCAGAAAACTTAGAATGCGAAACTGCCGATATTCTACACTTTTGCTGCTAGAAAAGAGCTGAAAAGATCAATTTAGCATCAAACACTCGCGAGCATCATTTCGAAAGATTCTTTGAACGAAATGGCGTGACGACAAACGACCGGACGTGACCACGGTTGAAGACGGAAGGCCGTCCCCGTGACGTGTGTGCGCGCAGAATATCATTCAAGCGCGGTTTTTTCAAAAATGCAGGAAAGCATAATTTTGGTTTCCCAGACTTTTCACAAATAAAATGATTATAACTCATTTATGCTATCAGGGTAGTTGCCATAATTAGAGAAAATAATTCTCAACCATTTGAAGTTTACGTTAAAATGATACACATTTAATTATATAAATTTTAATTACAAAATTGAAATCTTGCGTACAAACTGAATAAATATAAATTTTTAAATGTCACAAATTGAAAATTTCAAGCCCAAGATCTGAATTATTGAAAATGTTAAGTGCTTAGAATCCAAGAATTTCTTCTTCTTTAAACTATATATTTTTAAGAATTTAAAATCGAACTCATTCAATATTCCGTAAATGATTTTTCTAAGACCATTTTTTTTAATACCCAGTCAAAAAATAAATTCACTAGCATTTCCCGGGTTTTTCTGTTTTTAAATCTAAATTTATATTTGTTTTAATCATACAATATACATAAATAAAAAATCCAGTTTTTTACTTTTTTAAATTTCTAAACTTTCAGAAAATAAAATTTAATGGAGATAAAATATGTATGAAAATTTTGTGTTTGAACAGTAGTTAAGATTGAAAATCACTTTGGTGTAAACAAAAAGTTCAAATGCAACCCGTTTTCAATTTATGAACTATAAACATTGGAGCTAGACAATTCTTTTTGCATGTAAACGAACGAAATTAAAATTTCTGGAGAACAAAATAATTAAGAAATTGGTCGGCTGTCTTCTCTCAAATAATTCAAGCAAACACATTTGTAGATTTAAGTTATTCATATTATGAGGCTCGAGGGGTTACAATCATTCTTGAAATCCTGTGCACAAACCTTCGTGAAAGCTTTATGAAATATTTAAAACCATTCTAAAATATTTTGAAATATTTGTAAAAACTTGATATAATGATTTTCTTATTTTTTTTAGATGATAGCGAATTATTATAGGAAAATGAATATACTAATGAATAATACTAAAATATTGAATGAAATATTACAAAATGTAGAGAAATGATAAATAAATTATTTTATTTGAACTACACATATGGAACAAAATTAAAATCTTGATATTTATGAAAATTCATAAATCACATTTTCATTAGCACTGTTTAACAATACATAATGAAATATCATTCCTATCATTATTTTTTACCAAATCTATGTATCAAAAAACAAACCGTTATAGCATTCAAGTTTTATTATAGCGTTCGTAAAAAGAGCTCTTTACAATGTGATTAATTCTAAAAAATATCACGATTTTCATTCAGTTTCATATCAGCTATACAATATATATAATTTATTTATAATTTCTCTATATTTTTCAATCATTCTTTCAATATTTTAATATTATTATGGTGAAAAAATTATAGGAAATTCACTAAAGGCCTATAGTGAGTTTCCAGTAATATTTTTTTGATAAGGAACCGTTATGAAATCATTGAAATCTCTGTTAAATAATCTTTTGAAATTTATGAAATCTTTGAAAAATTTGTTAAATCATTGAAATTTTTTTGAAATATTTGAAATATTTGTGAAATCATTGAAAACTTTATCACTTAAAATCTTTATCTATCTTTATCATTACGAAATCTTCAGGAAATCATTGAAATCTTTGAAAATGTGTGTAAATTATTTAAAGTTCTTGTGAGATTTTTAAAATCTTTGTAAATCCATTAAAATATTTAAAACATTTAAAATATGTGTGACATCATTGAAATCTTTTCAAATCTTTGATATATTTGCGAAATATCAAAATCATTAAAATAATCGCTACAATTTATGAACTATTCAAAATCTTTGTGAAATCTTTGCGAAAACTGCGTGAAACTATTCAAATCTTGGTCAAATCTTTAGAATCTTTTAAACTTTTAAAATTTTTCAAAATCTTTGAGAAGTCTTTTATGGTCTTTGAAATATTTGCAATCTTCGTAACATTATTTTAATCTCTTTCAAATCCTTCACATCTTTTTTAATTCTTTGCGAAGTCTTTAAAATCTTTGTAAAATCATTAGATTCTTTTAAATATTTAAATCTTTGTAGGACCTTCAAAAAAGTTTGTGAAATCATTAAAATCTTTTGACATAATCTTTGATATTTTTTGAAATACCAAAATCTTGAATAATCGCTAAAATCTTTAAACTGTTCAAAATCTTTTTGAAATCTGTGCGAAATCTTTGTGGAATAATTTAAATCTCTAGAAAATCTTTAAAACCTTTCAAATTGTAGAAATCTTTCAAAATCTTTGTGAAATCATTCAAATTATTTATGACGTCTTTGAAATCTTTGAAATCTTTGTGAAATCATTGAAATCTTCGTCAAATCTTTGAAACCCTTCAGATCTTACAAATTCTTTACGAAATCTTAAAAAAACTTTGTAAAATAATTGAAATCTTTAAAATATTTAAATCTTTGTAAGACCTTCAAAAAAGTTAGGAAAATTATTGGAATCTTTTATATTTGAGCGAAATCTCAAAATCATTGAACTATTTAAAATCTTTGTTAAATTTGTTAAAACCTTTGTGAAATTATTGAAATCTCTGACAAATCTTTGAAATCTTTTAAAATATGTTTGAAATATTTTACATTCTATGCAAAGTTTTTGAAATCCTTACGAAATTATTCAAATCTTTAAAACCTTTCAAATCTTTTTAAATCTTTGTGAAATCTTTTAAATTTTTTGAACTCTCTGTCAAATCTTTGAAACCTTTCAGATCTTTTTAATTTTTTTGCAATCTTTAAAATAATTGTAAAATCATCGAAATGTTTGAAATGTTTGACATCTTTTAAATTATTTTTCAAAGGTTTGAAATCTTTATGAAATCAATAAAATTTTTGAAATATTGAAAATCTTTGCGAAATCTTTGATATTGACATCTGCTGCGCACTCAAAAGTCGTGTGGTCAACCCGTCGATTAAGCTTTATAACTTTGTTTTTCATTATTATGTTTTTAGTAATATATCCGCATTAAATAAAGGAAATATTTAATAAGACATATGGAAAATAAATAAATTATAAGATTAGAATGATAAAATATCTCTATATTTCAATATCATCCTCAGCAACAGGTAGCATAACAGTGACAATTTGAAGAGGCTTTGCATTTCCTTTTTTGCACAAAAGTATTTGTACTTTCCCTGGAAGGTTTGCATCAATTAAGGTCGCAATTGAACTAAACGGTATGGGAATACCAGGAGCTAAAATCGGAACATTCGTAACTCGAGGTCGACAATCTACATTATTAGTTTTATAAACAAAAAATAGTTGATTCTCTGAGCGTTCATCGGTTACATTTGTCACTAGTGTTCGTATCCTGTATCTGGGACCTAGACCAACAACGGTAGGTTCCAATGAAATTGGATGGTAGATCGATTTTTGCTTCGAAGTCATTGCTTCATAGGCCTTTTTTGCTACTATCAATCTTAGACGAATTAAACCCTGCTGAAAGGTTTTATGGATTTTCGTCGCTTCTGATCTCTCTCGTAATGTTTGTTCCACAAAAAGTCGAGTCTTCTTTGGAATTGCAAAATTGCTTTCACTGCTGATGTTTGCAGATGTCGTGGATCGGACACTGAAGTCGGCTGTACGTTTTAAAATTTTTACACAGAGTCCTCCTCCTGTTGTCACCATCAACATTGCTCGCTCTTCTTGCCCCAGTCGACCATACTAGACATTTTTTTATTAATATAATTATTTTACATTGTTTTTTTTCTTCAAATTGGGCAATTTGAAAGTATCCTTAATTAAAGTTGTGACATTTTCACCTTAATTTGGAAATTTTCACATTTTAACGATTAGAAATTAATTTATTTTATTTAGAATTCGTCTCATTTTTTATATTATTTAAGACAGATGAAATATGCCATTTAAGGTGTTCAAATAGCAGTTTTAAAGTTACAATTGTACAGTCATGAATGCCTGCTGAATATTGATTATAGATATATTTGAAAATTATTAAACAATTTTTCATATCAAATTATTAAAGCGTCAAAAAATGTTTGTTTAATCCTGAAATAGTCCAATTTTTTAACTTTAAATTAATCTCAGTTTGACTAAGAATAAATAAAAATTCAAATTTGAGCTAAAAGTATTTTAAAAAAATTTTTTAATCGAAAAGAAACAAGGTCGACGAGTTAAAAATAGTATTTCAAAGTCTCTTTAAAACTATTAAATTTTAGACGTTTGTATTTAAAAAGTTACTATTAAAATTTAAAAAAAAGTGTATTAAAATTATTTATCTTTATGTGCTTGAATGGATCATTTTTCATTTTTAAAGGAGCACAAATTAAAATGATCATAATTCAGTTATAAGTAATTTTTTTGTTCGACTTCTACTTATTTTTGTTTAACATTATTCAAAGCTGAGAAAAAGTTCCATTTGATGCTTTTAGATAACATTTTTAACATTGAAATTGTACAGTTATGAATGCCTACTCAAATTTCGATTTTATATGTTTGAAATACTCAAAACATGACATTATTTAATTTTTAAGGCTTTGAAATATAATGGAATTTGTTATATTTTCAATTTTTTAATTTAAATCAAAAAAAAAAAAAATTAATACTAAAATAATTCAAATTTCTACTATATATTTTATTTATGTTGTACATTCCAATCGTTTTAGTAATTTCTTATATATATAAGTAAAATTTGAATTATTTTTAAAGGATTATCCTTAAATTTATCGAATTGTTAGCACAATTGTTAGCACAATTTTTTGAATTTCAAGTTAAAAATTAGAGGGTTTTAGCTCTAAAAATGTTTATTTTAAAAACTGCTATAAATATTTTTGATGTTTTATTAAATGTATTTACTTTTAAATTATTAAATGCTGCAGTACGAAATTAATTAAGAAGTCTGAATTCGAAATTTGAATACCAAGAGCATTTTCCTTTAAAGCTGTTCAAGTGAACAAAGTACCATAATTTTACATAATTAAAAGATTGCTTAATTCTAAACGCGTGAAGTTTTAATGGTTCCATTCCGATCGCCTCAAAGTTAAAATTGTTCAACTTTTCCCGATTTCATTTGAAACTGTTTTATTATCAATGTTACAATCTGAAATCTTCAAAATTTTCACGATTTTAAAAATAGGAATCGTACATAAAAGTGGAATTTGTACATTTTTAACTGTAAACATTTTACATTCAAAATTGTTCAATTTCTTTTACCCTCAAACATTTGAGCTAGGTCCTATTTCTCTTAAAAGCCCAGTTTACTAATATTCAATGTTAATATTAATATTTCTGGGGACTTCCGGTTTGGGCGGGTATCGGAGAGCACGTGTCGGGACAAGCGGAGTGAAATTTAAGCAAAAAACATCAATGTGGGATCGGGCAGGACCAGTTACCGAAATTACTGGTAGGCAGTGAGGGAAAGTATACTCGTGAGTGTTATCTCAAATGGGAACGCAGTGAAAAGATTGGAAAGTCTTCGGAAGTATTCGGGCATCCAGTGTGTTGTAGAGGTTAGCAAGCAAATTGTCTTAGACAAAAAGCAAGTGCCGGGGGGCCCAGCAGGGAATAGCAGAGTGTAGTCCGCGTAACACAAAATGGAAGTTGTCCCGCGGGAAAGTTTTGAAACGAATATGGCAGAACCGCAAAATGTTACATCAAGAGTAATAGCAGCCAACAAGAACAACGGCGATGTAGAGCTGTGGGAACAGGGAAATGAAAATGCAGGACCCGATCAAGAGGAAAAAGAAGCGATTCTAGGGGATAAAAAGAAGTCAAGGGGGCGACCGAAAAAAGACTTGGCAATTAAGATGGGGAACAAGAAAAGTGCAAAGATGATGGAGGAGTTCCTAGAAAAGCAAAAGGGGCCAGAATCAACAACAGGGTAAAATCCAAACGAGCAGGACCCTTTCAAAAAAAGAGAGGTGTTAGTTCGCTCACCAGTAGCGGAAAGAAAGCAGAGTGCCAACAAAAAAAAGAACGGGAAAAAGAAGAGTGACGGGGATTCGGAAAAGCATACAAGCGAAAAGTTAGTGCAAGTACCAGAAAAGATGGGTCAACCGACAGAAGTGAGAAAAACGCAAAACAAGGAGGGCAGTGGATTCAATGATACAAGAAATCCAAATCGTAGAACAGGGATGGAGGGAATTGGCAGACGTTTCAGAAAGGCTAACAAGGAAAATGGAGAGTGCGGTCGAGAAGTCAGTGGGAAGTGATGAAAGAAAAAACAGTGAGGACAATAGTGAAGGAAAAAGTGTGAGTCAGAGGGAAACAAGAGATGTATCCGCACAAGTGGGGCGAGAGAAGGGGAATAATGAGGGAGAGAACAGTGGGGAAATTTCAAATAGAAGAAAGACTGATGGGGTCGGGGATAAACAAAAGCCCGATTTTCTTTGAGATGGGGAGCTGATTTGGGAAAAGGAAGAAAGGAGGAAAAGGAAGAACTGGGTCATAGTGAGAGGCTTCAGGTCTCGAGGAAAACTCCTGGATAAGGAGATCAGCAACACCATCGAAGATATCACAGGAGTAAGAATGCTGATACAGAAAATGAAGGGCATTGCAGGAGGAACTTTAATAAAACTTAAGACGGTGGAAGATGATTTTACAGAAAGGGAAAAGCAGATTCAGGATTGGATCGAAAGTAAGATCAGAGAGGCCAGGGATAGGAGGCTAGAAGCTACTACAAGCTACATGCGATGGAGAATAGAAAATACCGAATTTGTGTGGAATGAAGAAAAGAAGGAAATAGAAACTAGGTTTTTTCGAGGAAGACGAAGGAGCCATTAGAAGAGTTATGTGGAACATTGCAGGAGGAAGGAAGATGAAAGGTGTTTGGGATTTTTTTGGAGAAATTCGACATAATAATAATTTTGGAGACATGGATAGAGGCAGGCAAAGAAAAAGACTTCTTTGAAGGACTGGACAGAGACTACGTGTGAAAGAGTAAGGAGGCGGTAAGAATAAAAAAGAAAGGTAGGGCGAAGGGGGGCCAATTAGTAGGCATAAGAAAGAGTATGAGTGAGAAAATTGAAATAAACGAATGGGCATATGGCTTGAATATAAGTGGACATTTTTTAGGGGGTAAAGGGATAAGAAATAATATTGTAACATTATACAACAACGAGGGCTGTGGAAAAATTTGTAATGAATTAAAAAAATTAGTAGGGGACTTACAAGCTAAAGGGGAGCGGGTAATTATAATAGGGGATTGGAACGCAAGAATAGGTTCTGAACAAGGAGTAGAAGAATTTGATGTAAACGAACCGGCGAGAAGTTACTGTAAAGAGAGGAGGTCCGAGGATAGTACGGTAAATAGTGAGGGCAAAAAGCTTTTGAAATTCTGTGAAGAACTAGGGTTAAGAGTACTAAATGGGAGAGTAAGGGGAGATGAAAAAGGGGAATAGACGCACGTTGGAGAGGACGGAGGTTCGGTAATAGACTATATAATAGAAGCGGAAGCAGAAGAAGAAGATAATTTCAAAGAAATGGAGATAATAGTACGTACGGAGTCCGACCATCTACCAATAACGTTTAAAATGAGTGGGGATGTAAGGGAACCTTATAGGTGAGAGAGGAAAAGGAAACACAAAAGGAGGGGAACACGGAATTTGTTGAAAAATTAATATGGGAGAACGAAAAGGCAGAAGAGTTTAAAGAACAAATGATAAGTTTATGGGAAGAGAGAAAAGAGCTAGAGGGGGAGGTATGGAAGAGTAGATGGTATAGGTTCAAGATAAACATTAAGAAAGCATCTGAGATGGTAGGAATGATGAAAAAATACAGAGTTGGGAACAATAATTCAGGCAGGGGAAAAAAGGAAGGGAATAGGGCCGAAGATGAGATAGGTCAGTTAAAGAAACAGGTTTGGGGGATTTTGAAGAAATTTATAAAGTAGAAAGGGCCTCAAGAAAGAGAGGAATGGCGGAAAGAACGTAAGAACCTAAAGAAGCTTATTGCCAAGAAAAGAAAAGAAGAAAAGGAAAATAAATGGGCAAAAATTAGAGACAGTAGGAATATAGGGCAGTTCTGGAAAGCAATAGGTGAGTTTAGACCGAGAAGGAGAGGGAAGAGAAAGGGAGGGAAAATTGAAAAGAAGAAATGGAAAAAACATTTTCAGCAACTACTAGGAGGGGGCGAGGAAGAGATCGAAGAGGGGAAGGATAAACCGCAAGTGGGAGGGGGAGGGGAGCCAACAAGAACGCAGGAAAAGCAGCAGAGGAAGACGGATTGACGGCAGAGTTTATAAAAGGATTACCGGAAGTTTGGTTAATAGAGATGCACGAAATACTGAATGGGTTTTGGAAGGAAGGAAAAGTTGGAAATGGGTGGGGAAAAGCTAGAATATATCCCATACATAAGAGAGGGGAAGAAGAGGATACAGGAAATTACAGAGGAGTTTCTCTATTAGATATAGGATATAAAATATTAACAACCATCATGGATAGAAGATTGAGGACTTAGCTGGAAAAGAAGGGATTAATAAGAGAAAGCCAAGCGGGATTCAGGAAAGGAAGGTCAACGAGAGATCACGTATTCGTGCTAAATTCTATAATCAATAATAAACTTAAGAGAGAAGGAGGAAAGCTGTATGGGATTTTCGTTGACTTTC
>NC_046659.1:60558080-60564848 GCF_010883055.1 Belonocnema kinseyi
GGAAAGAAGGGAAGAATTGGAGAAAATGCAGGGAAGGTTAGTCAAGATGACAATGGGAATAGATAGGACAACTCCTGGGTACATTTGGAGAATGGAGTCAGGCAGGTTAAGTCTAGAGATAGAAGCAAGAGTGAGGGCTTCGAAATATATGGTAGAAATTTTGGGAATGAGAGAGGAGAGATGGCCAAAAATATGTCTAAAAGAAGAAATGAGGGGAATCAAGAATGGGAATCCGTCGGCATGGGGTAAAGGGTTACAGAAAGCATGCAGAATTGTAGGGGACGGAGAGACGCTGGATTGGGTATTCGAAGGGAGTCGTGTCAATGATATTAACGATAATATGATTAAGGGAGTAGAAAGAAGAATAGAACAGGAAATACAGTTGGACTGGATGAAAATAGATAGTTCCAATTACCGTAGTGGATACAGAAAATGGAAGACCAGCTTGGGGAGAGAAAATTATTGGGATGAAAAAGGGACAAGTCCAGAGGAAAAGGAGCAGTGGGCAAGGTTAAGATGTGGTAACGTAGGAAAGGCAGGGAATAAGGGATACAAGGATACTACGTGTAGAATTTGTGGAGAAGTAGAAGAGAACCTGACGCACATATGGGTTTGTCAAGGGCTAGATGGAAAAATGGATAAAAAATGGATTGACGGTGTTGATAAATGGAAGGACGGAAAGAGAGATCGGGAGTTAGAAGAATTGGTCATCGAAACATTTAGGGAAAACCGAACCCTGTCCTCTGCCGATTTGCCAGAGAGTTCGAAAAGAAAGCAAAAGAAGTATCAGAGGGGGAGGTCAGAGAGAGCGCGACAGAGTGAATGAGAGGAAGAATGAGTTTGGAAGATGGACGATTTATGATATAGTATGTAGAATCAAGGATATAAATATGTAAGGAAATGAATTAACCGCAATGTATTCGCCTAATGTATTCAGTTAGAATTTAAGTGTTAATATTTTCCATGTAAAATTGAAAGGGGAATTCATGTAAATTGTTGGGTATTGTCACTGAGGTGGACACAGAAAAATTGTAAAAGCTTGTAAAAGTATACAATGGAGACAATAAATCAATCAATATTAATATTTCTGGGCGAATACTTCATTATAATTTTGGTAGTATAGACAGCTAGAAGGAAAAGTTTTCAAAGCGAAATGATTTTAATGTTCTGAATTTATATCATTATTAGGCAGATTAAAAAATATTATTTGCATAGTTATTTCAATATTAAATACCTTCATCGCAGAGACTGAATCCATCATTTTAATTGTATCCACATGATTCTTTTCATCATAAATTTTGACACCTATTCCAGCAACACTAACAGCTAATAAAGAAACGACGCTTTGTCGCACAGGCAAGCTCACCAAATCCAAAGGCATTCCTGGCAAATTAATTTTCCACATTTTAATACCCTACAAAGAAATATTTTCTGTTGAACCCTAATTTACCATTTTCTAATTCCTTAAATACAGTTTGCAATTTTTATTTTATGGAATTACAGCTTTGGAAAATCCATAATAGGTGCCATCCATCAAAACTGCAGCTGCTCCTTCACATGTGAGAGGAGCGATAGAAACAATCGGTGCAGATAAACGGTCCCATTCTTTAAAAGAACGGCCTTTTTTTATTGAACCAAGTTGTCCGTCTCTTCCTATCACAATAATTTGCCCATCACCTGTCCATAATCCCGTGCAAGTTGTAGAAACTGGTGGCCAACCGATTACGAGCTTTTCAACTACAAAAAAGGCTCTGCGAAAAAAAATCGGATAAAAAAGCCAGGGGAAATTTTACTTCTAGTTTGCAATGACATCTTCATTAAAACCGTATTAACTTCCAAGATTCCGAATTGATGGACCCTTAGAATTATTTCAAGGGCAGATACAGAGAATTAATCAATCAAATTTAAAATTTGAAAATTTGTATGTTAGGTACATAAAGTACTTAAGGCTTCTTCATTTCCTTCACAAATTTAAGTCCCCTAATTATCAGACCTTATTTTTAGTTTTTTTTTCTGAAACTTTAAGCCGCATACTCCTCTGTATTGGGGTTCATAATTTTTTAACCTCTCCCAAAAAATAAAACCTATCTAACGAAATTTTTGCCGACTAAATTTGTTCATGAATTAATTTAGGGGTCATCCAAAGATAACCTAAGATGATTTGGGGGAGGGCGGGGGGTAAAGTAGTACTGTTTCTTATCAAATTAAGAAAGTATTTCAACTTTTGAAGAAGTGCTTATAAATTTTCAACCGAAAAAGATGACTTCATAACAAAAAATGTAATAGTTCATATTTTAATCAAATAAAAACTTTCATTTTAAATGAAAAACAGTTGACAATAAGCAAAATTTTCAACATAGTACTTGAATCCTCAGCAAAGAAAGATTTTTCAGTCGAGAAATAAAAAAATTCATCCAAAATGTAGAATTTTCATCCAACAAAATTAATTTTCTACTATACAAGATAAATTCTCAACAAAATACATGAACTTTTAACCAAATAGTTGAATTTTCAATGAAGAAGATTAATATTTTTGATGCTAATTTTTTTTCTACTGGTCCAGAATCAATATTTTATAAATATTGATTTTTATTGATAAAGACGAATTTAAAAAAATTACATATAATTAATCTTCTAAAAAAAGTTGATGAATGAAAAAAGATGAATAGATGACTTTTCCACTAAGATGATTAATTTTCTGCCAAAGAAAAAAAATATTGAACAAACTATATATATTTTTAACCAATTGTTGAATTTCTAAACTAAAAATATCGATTTTTAACTAAAAATGCAAGAGTAAACTTAAATTTGAAGACAATACTTTTTAATAAAAACCGAATCTTCTGTAAAGCAGTTAAATTTTCAACCTGAAAATATGAAACTTCAACAAAAAAGTTAATTTTCAACAAAATAGTTAAATTTTTATTTAGAAAAATGCATGTTTACCCCAAATAAGGACAGTCTAAAATAAAACGATCAATTTAAAAAACAAAAAATGAAATTTATACTAAAATTATAAATCTTCGAAAAAAATGAAATTTTAAGAAAGTAGTTCAACTTTAATCAAAGAGTTGAACTTTCTACCTAAAAATATGAATTTTCAATAAAAAATATAATAATTGATATTTTAACCAAAGAGGAGTTTGATTTTGAATAAAACACAATTTAATTTGATCAAAAAAGACAAATTTTCAACAAAATATTGGAAACTTCATCCAAAACATATTAATTTTCAACCAAACAATTGCTTTTTTAACAATAACAAACATTTATTTTCTACCAAAGAACAACAATTTTCAACCAAATACATAATTTTTGGACGAAAAAGTTGCATTTTCAACCTAGAAGATTAATTTTCTGTCAAAAAAGACAAATTTCCCTTTTTAATAAAAAATGTATTAGTTAAATTTGTATTGAAAAACAATCATTTTCAATGAAGAAAACCGATATTTTTACAAAACAGTCGAAAAAATATGAATTTTCAATAAACAGAATTGAATTTCCGACCAAATAGTTGAATTTTTTAGTAAATTGTTGAATTTGTCAAAGAAAAATACGAATTTCATACAAACAGTTAAATCTTCAACTAAAAAAAAGTTTTCAACAAAAAAGTTGTAAAAGATGTAAAATGAATATCAGTACCTAGGATCTAACATGAAAATTTCTCCAGATTCTGTACCGATGAGTATTAAACTACCAGGAAAGTCATTCCATGAATCTTTCCTAGCAGTGCCAATTGTAGTGATAGCATTCATTTTAGTTAATGGCACGGTTCGATATTGTTCTGCAAAGCTTGCTCGAAGATTTTGATCCATGGCAAGAAATTTCAACGTACGAGGGGACATAAATCCAGCACCTAATTCCTGGAGAACTAATTCCAGATCATCAGCTAAAGTTAAAACGTTTAATTCATCCTCCAATCCTGCTTTATGCCAAATCTGCAAATATTAAGCAAGTGGTGTAAACTAAACTATACCTTAATTTTTAAAGAAATTTGGTCGTTCTCTAGCTTTCTAGTTCTCTTTCTAGTCGTTCTCTATTCTTGGTAAAAAAAAAATGTACCCATTTTAATTACACGCGAACTTCGATTTGAGCCCGGTTTTGGTTCTGACCTTCGCCTGAAATCCAGGCTCTCTGTGCGTGAACATCAGAGCCGTGTACACTGCGAGTGAACTGACGCAATGCGACGCAACGTGACGCAGTTATCTAATTAGGCCGTCAGGGTACAGCGTTTTAGGCTATGCTACTGTCTTTTTCACGCATAACTGAATTCTTTGAAGGCTCAAATCGAGTTTTCTCTTATCCAAGTATCCGACCTTGTATTCTGACTTTGAACCTAGTTGTGCTATTGTCAAAAACAGGTATTTATCATTTAGGGGGGATCTCTATGTGGCCCGCAACAAAGTGACACAAACCTCCGAATCTTTAGTTGACTAGTTTACGCAGTTACGTAAACGTCAAACCATGTACATGTCGTATTTCATGATGACGGAATTCACCAAACAAAGAGTGTGCATTAAATTTTGTCAAAAACTCGGCCATTCACGTTCGGACACCATCATTATGAGTTGGAAAGTGTATGTTGATGACTCTATGGGTAATAGCCAAATCAAATACCCTTATTCTAGTAGACCCACAACGGACAAAGCACCTCAAAATGTGAAACGAGTCTTCATTAATGGAAATCGGCGTTTAACAGTGAGAGAGACACAGGAAGACTTCGGGATTCAAAAAATTATTGTAATTGAAGGAAATGTTCTGTTTAATATTATTAATAATATTACCTCTCTTTCCTTCGGATGAGCGTCTAAATATGGTAAGCAGTATTTAAAATGAGGCCTCATATTTTTGAAAATATAAACACTGGAACCAGCTCCAACAGCTACAGCAGCCGATTTAGTATCTCCATTTTCGGAATAAAATCCTACGACTCCACAAGGAATATCTACCATATTATGTTCCGTTACTTGATCCCCTTCCTTGAATACCCGAAGCTTAAAAATATGTAAAAATATTATCTGGTTAAATGAGGTAAAGTCCTAAAAGTACATGAAATAATGTATATAATTTTATAAAACTGAAATTAATTTAACAATAACATATTAAATCATTTATTTATTTAAGAGGCTACCATTTTCTTGTGCATATCTGAAAGAAACGCTCTTTTTGTATATAACAAATGTAAACTTTTCAATTGCTTAATTTTAATAGAAATTTGAATTGTTAAAATTCAAAATTTTCCAATAAATATTAATTCGAAATTATGTTCTTCGCTTTTGGTTCTTCAGTTTTTTTTTTAATTCCAAGGAATTTTGTTATTGAAATTAGGAAGAAAGGAAAGCTTCAATTTATCCCAACTTTAAAGTGAAAATAGCTGAAGTTATATTTATTATGCAATATGGTGAATAGATTAAATTCTGACTAAAACTCAAGAAGTAAAGATATTTTCATTTACAAAAAATGTTGAAACAGAGAAAAATGTATAAAAAAGTGGAAAAGTAACTAAAATTTAAAATAACTGTTACATATGAAATTTTGAAGATAAAAAAGTAAAAAAAAATGGAAAACTGGCTGGAAGGCTCATAAAAACGAGAAATGGACAAACCCTTGCAGTATCATGAATCGAATTTCCTAAATCAGTTGTAATGAGTCTTGCATCTCCATCACCGGATATGTCAATCATATCAATTCCTCCAGGCAGTGAATAAATTAGCGCTCCTGGTTCCCAAATTGCTTCTAGCCATCGACTTTTATGAAATTCTGGTTTCGGCCTCTCCATACTGTGTAGATGACAATTTATTATTACTATGATAAACACAAATTTTCAATAATTAGTTCTTAAATTGAAAAATCAGATTATATCGTTACTTACATCAGTTAGTGTATATTTGAACTTACAACTACGACCTATATCTTAAATCAATATTATTTTTTTCTTTTCTCAACAGCAATAATATTTTTTTTTAAATGAAATGAAAAAACATTTATTATTATAAACTAAAGCAGGATTATAATTACTTCAAGCAATATTTTCAACAAGTATGGAACACAATTCTCAACTTACTGTTGTGTTTGGATTACTGTATCCATAGCAATACCCGCGTGTTTTATAAATACGAACATTTAGTCTCTTCTCGATTTCAAATTTAAAGCTTAGAATACAGTAACTCTTTTATTTAACTAGAAATTATTTCTTCCAGAAGTTTTAAAATTAAATTCTGTTCATCTAAATATTTATATTAAAAATTAATTATCCTAATTCTAGGGAGTCAAATTAAATTAAAAAGAGATTCTATGGAATAGTAGGCATTTTTATATTCATAAGTACTTTCCACAATTTCTTATCAACATTTACACAATTCATATGCATATAATTCATAATTAGAGGAATATAATACTTCATCGATTTCACATTAAACTTTTATCACACGTGACACCATATAAAAAAATGACTTCAACATGAGAAATAATATTCATAAAAAACAGTCTGCTATTACTAATACATTCAATATACCTATTACTTATCGATATGTTAACACGCTTCAAATATCTATTACCAATTATCAACATATTTCATTAGCACCTTCTGATTTTCACGTATTATTCAACATTCGAAGTGATATACAATCATACAACATTGTAAAATCGTGTAAAAATTCTTTTTGCAATTTTTCTCTACAATTCTTACTGTTCTTTTAGAAGTACGTAAAAAAACAACTGCAATATTTTGTTACACTATTTTAACGAATACATATAAGGACTGTACAT
>NC_046659.1:60564948-60589221 GCF_010883055.1 Belonocnema kinseyi
ATAGTTTAGTATGAATGTATTTTAAAATTGTTTGAAGGGATCCATCTAAAATTAGGTCTAGAACATCCGAGAGGTGTATACGGTTCGTAATTGATGTATATAGATTAATGAATTAATTCCATCACTTCACGATTATATTACAATCACTTTCAATAGGAGACTTTTAAATCGTAATTTAAACTATTTAACATTTGTTTTGTTTTTTCAAATTAAAATTCACTTTTGAATACTTTCAACTTAATAAAAATCATTCAAATTTCAATACTAATATTTCAAATTGTCACATTTTTCGCGATTCCAACTTCAAAATACAAAATTAAACCATCATAACAGCTTCTAATATTTATAATTATTTATTTAAAAACCTTTGCTTCATATCCACCTAGGTAGGAATAGAAATATAGAATTCGAAGCCTAAAAAATTAGACAATCTTGAAAAAGAATCACTTAAAATTTTTCTCCTTTAAAACTGATTAACTTCAGTACGAAGAATTTTAAACTAACATTTTTTGTATGTAAAATGTATTAGGTTTAACAATTTAAAATATAATGCGATGGAAATTTAACAAACCGAAAAACATTCAAAACTGTTCATTAATAATTTGTTTTATGTTTTGTAATTTAATATTTCAAAATTAAAAAGACTTAAATACTAATAGAATCAAATTGCAACTTTAATAATAGAACAATTATAAATGAAGAAATAAACCTTTTCCAAATTGAGCCCCTGACATAT
This sequence comes from Belonocnema kinseyi, assembly GCF_010883055.1. Taxonomy (NCBI): domain Eukaryota; kingdom Metazoa; phylum Arthropoda; class Insecta; order Hymenoptera; family Cynipidae; genus Belonocnema; species Belonocnema kinseyi. The sequence goes on from NC_046659.1 coordinate 60,565,685, forward strand.
TTAAAAAATTGCATAATTGAAAATTTTGAAATTTGATCAATTAAATATGTCAAACTTGAAGATACCATAAAATTGAAAAATTCTAAATAACGCTGACAATTAAATAATTTCAAATGGATAATATTGAACTGAACAATTTCTCGACTCGAATCTTATAATTAATTCATATGAGATTAATAAAGATCAAATTGTGCTTTATATATAAATACTTTTGAAAATTAAAATCTTCAGCATTTGTATATACCATAATTAATCAATTATAAATTTTTTAAGTTAAACGTTCAAATTTGAAATTGTCCAATCAGGAATGTTTTAATAATTATTATTTGAAAATATTTGAAGTTGTCTAATTTATAAAGCTATAATTGGAATATTGTTCAATTCTAAACGCCTCTTACTTATAGTTGTTTAATTATTAAAGCTTTTAATTTACAATTACGCAACTTAGAATTATTTCAATTATTAACTTTCTGATTTCAAAATCTTTTAGTTTGGAAGAGATTAACATAGTGTTTTGTTTAATTAAAAATTTGCAAGCATTGAAATCCCTGCAATTATTATTTTTTATTTGAAAATGAAAGATAAAAAATTTGAAAATTGAAATTAAAAACTTCAAAATTAAACAATTTTGAACTTGAGACCTTCGACAGTAATTAATTTCAGGATTTGGCACTGCAAAGTGAATAAATTTAAATCAGAAAAATGACACAAATAGAATCTTCTCTAGAAAGTTATCAAAAATGTTTAAATTCCTAGTACAAAAATAAAATTATTATCATTGCTCGTTTTTTGGATCCAGTTACCTTCCTTGAGAAAGAAAGTATTCATGGGATGCTAAATTGATCATGAAGGGGACTTTTCGACTTTTTAAAATAAAAAATGATGGATCATCTTAGATAAAGGGACAATTGCCTTCTATTTATAGTTTAGATGTTTGAGATAGAAAAATTAAGTCTTAATAAAAGATTCCGATGTTAGGACCTATAAATATTTGGAACGTTTACTAACATGTTTTCAATTAACTGATTGTGAATGAATTTGAAATTTACATTCACAGAAGTTTTGTTTCGGATCTGGAAAAAATTGTACATATATCACAATAATTCGTATTGTAAAAGTTTTCATTTTTGAATTCGCGAATTGTCACTAACAAACTTATATGTTATGATTGAAGAAGAACCTCTTTCAATTCCAAGAATATCGTTACTTTTTCGCAAAATTAGAATACAATATATGAAATTATACTTACATTTATGAAAAAAATACTTATTCAGTCAATGGCAAACTAATATAAATGCCCAAGAAAAGTTTGTACAAAAGTCTTATTAAAATAACTTTTTACATAATTAATCTTAAATAAAAATCTCTAAAAGACATTTAAAAACCACCAAAGCAATAAGCTTCGGTTTTGTCAAGAGCCACTTCCCTTACAAAAAAATATTATCTCTTTAGACTGAGTTTAATTCTCGGAAAATTAAAGTTTGTTTATATACTTTCATATGAATGGATCAAAAGAAATGATTTGTTTAAAGTTTCTCTCAATTTCGAAATGAGTCTTACAATATTTTAATATTATTTATTCCTATATTGATTTTCCTACAATAATTCCTATAATCGCAATCAAATATAGAAAATCGATTATAGTAAAATCATTATAGGCTTATAGAGAATTTCCTATAACTATTTTTCCATAAGAGATTCCTTGGTAAAAATAAAACCAAGTAATTCAGTTGAATCGAAATGACGTTAGATTCTGAATGCAGACAGTTAGACACCATAAGAAAAATCATCGAAAATTACGTGTGACTTCGGAAGACGAATTCTTCTCTATAAGTACTTACATTTACAGTCATTTCAAAAATATAGGAAGCCCAGCGAATATTAATAATAAAAGCCGATGAAACGATTTCCATTAAAATTTGGCAAACACAATTCCTTACGAACTATATTATAATCTTAATACCAGGTCACTTCTTCATAAATTACAAGTAGAGAATAACACACATCAACAATGAGTTTCATTCGTCAGGTTTCAGGTGAAAAAATCCAGATTTCATTCGAGATCATTATTGTGTTTTCGACGATTGCTTATTTTCAAGTTCATTTGACTTGATTCGAGGTGAAGCAGAGTCGAGGTTGGGGATGGGGGCAAACATGGCGAAGGAGGACGAACAGCGAGGGCTTCCAATTCACCACAGTGAATCTGACAAACTGTACTGGATGTGCTCAGAGTCGATTCTGAGAGCATTCCTCTTCCTTTGCCTCTTCGTCGATTTGTACTTACTTCTATGCCCACTTCTGTCCTATTCTCTTCTTCGTATATTCGGATGTTGAATAAGGTTCTCCAAAGACTGAAACAATGATTAAATTATTAAAAGTTTTAAATTTAATCCAAAAAGCTTAGTTTAAATCTATATTTGAAACAAGGAGTTAATCACTCTTGAAGTTGTGTGCAGAAGCCTTCGGGAAATATTTGAAATCTTTATATTATTTAAATTTTTGTAAAGTTTTTGCAATATTTACCAAAATCTTTGTGTAATCTGTTAAAATATTTGTGAAACCTTGTAAATTTTTGTGAAATCATTAAAACCTTTGTAAAAACTTCTAAAAAGTTTTGTACTTTTTGGAATATTTGTGAGATCATTTGAAATCTTCGAAATCTTGAAATCTTAGCGATATCTGTCAAGATCTCTGTGAAATAGATATTTGAATCTTTGAAAAAAAGATTGATCAGATCTGTTAAAATATTTGCGAAAACTTTAAAACTTTTGCAAAATCTTTGAAATAATCCGTAAAATCTTTGTGAAATATTTTGAAACTTTGTGAAATCATTTAAATATTACAAAATCATCATAAAGTCTTTGACATTTTTGTGGGATATTTTAAAATCTTTAAAGCATTTAAAATCTTTGAAAATATGTTTGAATCTTTGTAAAAGTTTTGTGAAACCTCTGTAAAATCTTTTGAAATCTTTTAAATTCTTTGAATTCCTTAAAATATTTTTGATATCGTTGAAATCTTTGTGAAATCTTCTTAAATCTTTGTGAAAGCATTGAAATCTCAGTGATATTTTTTGGAATCTTTGAAATCTTTGAAAACTTTTTAAATATTTGAAAAATATTTGTAAAATCTTTTGAAATCTTAATTCTTTATTCATTTTTAAAGCTTCATCAAATGTTTGAAATATTTGTGAATTGATTGAAATCAATGTAAAATATTTGAAACCTTAGTGAAGACTTTGAAATCTTTATGAAACCTATAAAATATTTGTGAAATCATTGAATTCTTTGTGAAATCTTTCAATTCTTTTCAAACTTTGTAAAATCATTATAAAATCTTTCAAATTCATTGAAATATTAAATTTTTTTGATTTTTTTGCAAAACCTTCACAATAGTCCCTGAAATATTTCAAATATTGAAAATTGTTTTAAAATCTTTATGAACTATTTAAAAATACTTGTAAAGTCTTTGAATCTTTTGTAAGATATTTTGAATTCTTTGAAATCTTTGTGAAATGATTTAAACCTCTGCCAAATCGTTGAAACCTATTAAATCTTAAAAAATATTTGTGACATGTTTTGAAATCTTTAAAGTCTTTGAAATCTTTGAAATTTTTGTGAAATCATCAAGACCTTTTAAAGTCTTTATGAAGTCTTCGAAATATTTGAGATATGTTGAATTCTTTGAAATATTTGTGAAATCATTGTAATTGAAATCATTGAAATATTAAAGATCTTTGTAAAATCTCTGAAATCTTTGTGAAATAATTGAAATCTTTTATCTTTTTGCAAAATCTTTAAAATAATTCCGAAAATATTTGAAATATTAAGAATTTGTGTAAAATCTTTGTGAAGTCTTTGAAATTTTTGTAAGATATTTTGAATTTTTTGCCATTTGATTGAAATCTCTGCAAAACCTTTCAAACCGTTCAAACCTTTTAAATATGTTAAAATCTCTGTTAAATGTTTTGAAATCTTTAAAATATTTATGTAATTATTCAAATCTGTGAACTCTTTTGGAATTTTTGAAACCTTTGAAATCATTATGAAATCTATGAAATATTTTTGAATAATTGTGAAATCATTGAAATCTTGGAAAACCTTTGTAATCTTTGTGAAATGTGTCAAATTTGTTGAAACCTTTTTCTTTTAATTTTTGAAAAGTTTGTGCAACATTTTGAAATTTTGAAATACAGCGTACACTCAAAAATAGAATTGCCAACTCCTCGATTTGAAACTAAATTCTTTACCTTAGATATTGAAACTGAGCGTAAGTTGGCGAGGGACCTGCGATTGCAAGTAGAGGACAGAAAAAGAATGTTGCATACATCCAACTAACTCCCATAACTAAGAGTAAAAATACGCCAATTTGGATATAGGCTAGCACGTGTGAGGGCAACATTAGTGCACCAGCCGCTCCACTCGTGATTGCTGCCATTAAAGTCGGGCCTCCCATTTGCTTTAGTGCCATTGTAACTCGGTCTACACTTTTTTCTAGACTGCAGGCCCGGTAACTCACTCCGTAATGCAAGGTAAAATCAATGGCTAATCCTAGAATGAAAAAATTCACAAATTAAAACTAGATTTTTAAAACTAATGAGATATTAGGAAGATGTAGAAACCTATAGCCGTGGAAACTGCAACGCTTTCTAAAACATTAAGTCTCCATCCTAGAAGAACCAATCCAGCAACCGTGACAACTATTGCATTCCCAATTGCTATAATCGCATAAAGGCTGACGAGGATATTCAGAGTCACGAAGCCAAGAACAGTTAACGCCAGTATCATCGAAACTCCCATTGCCCAAATAGTTCCCTCATATAAAGTTTTTTGTAGTTCGTAAAACTCCAAACGACTAACGAACCAACCGCCCTTCATGCCTGGTGGAGCATTTGCAAGTTGTTCTTGCATCCAGGTCTCTACCTGCAAGAATAAATAATTTAAAACAATTAAACATTTGTGGGCAATAATAATGTAATACTATTTATTATATTTTTTATTTCCATCTAAACAACCAAGCAACATAATTTGACTAGAAATAAAAGTGTGGAGAGTAAATATTAAAATGTCTTTCTTATATAAATGTAATGTTCAATATTTTAGACTATGAGTCAAATCTCCTGAAGTGGACACGCCATTCTTCGTGAAGTCATAAAAATTAATAAGTGTCATACAGTCGTCAAGTATACATTAATTCAAAAATATCCTACCCCATAGTTTTTAGCAAATTCAATGGTTTATTACTTATTTTTGCAATTAAATAATTTATGAAAATCTTGTTGAAAAATCGATTACGCCCAAACTTATGTTTTCAAGTTGTTAATTATATGCTTACATTATTACATACTTAAAACAAAATTTCAATTTGAGATGGAGCATTAAGTTAAAATTGCATTTGTTTACAAATAAATTATTAAAAAATGACTTAAATAAACTTTTTTCCATAGTTTGTTGTTGCGAAGTTCATTTATTGTGAGTAATGCCTGTTTTCTTGTATTCCAAACACCCTTACGCATTTAATCTAAACCATATTCAGCATAAAAATTGTTTTACTGGTAGTTACAACAAAAGTTTTAGCAGAGTCTCCATGAATTTAAAAAGAATGAAAGATGAGTTTACAAGAAATTTATCTTAATATCCCAATTCGACCAAAATTTAAAAGGGGAGTATTTCACACAGAAATTAGGTCAATTTTGTTACCTTTTCTTTTTAGCAAAAATTGAAAAAAAATTTTTCTGAGCATTATATCTTTTTAAATATATAATTTCACCTCTAATACTTTAAAGTTTCATCAAAAATCAATTATCGGTTCCAGAAATATCGATAATTCAAAAAAAATTCAACCTCAAAATTCATTATGGCGTATCTACCGTGAATACATATTTTTTCAAAAATCCTTAGAGCTTCAAATATTTCGTATGTATCAATTAGGCATTTTCACTCAAATGCCAGGGAACTTACTCTGTCGATTGCTGAGGGGGAAACAATGGCACCAAATGCATGACACAAAACTTTATTTTTGTAATATCTGCGTGATAAATAATAATTATCATCATTTTAGTATTTCATTAAATAGTTCTTAAAATTAAAAACTAATTTTCAAATACATTTATACACAAAAAATAATTTTTTATGAAGATATTAACAAAATAGTGCCAGAATGGACCAAATCCCATGCATTTGGTTAATTGTTTTCTCCCTCAGAACTCTACGAAGTGAAGTTAGATGATGGTTGAGTGAAAATACCTAATATAATTTCACCATGTTTCAATAAAATCCAATAACCAATTGCAAATCCTGAAATTCCTAACGTGTATTGCCCTTGTGTTAGTTATTTTCACCGGAAATTGGCGGTTTTATACAAAAATCATGATAAATAATCTCAATTTTTAACTATTAAAGATTTATCATTTTCCAACAATGTATGTTTTTCGATTTTATTGGCTTTTTTCACTGAAAATTGACATTATTAAACATAAATCATCAGATTTTAAAGGTTCATAATTTTGTAACAATGTTAGATTACGTTAGCGTTTTATACCAAAAACTGGCATTTAAGATAAAAATCATTATTGTTCTTGCAAAATTTTCAGTTCCGTAAAATTGATTGTTTGTGTTAAGGGAGTGCTTTTCGTCGGAAATGATTGGAAACTTTAATAAAAAAATATTAGCTTTGAATCCAATGATTTTTGTATCAAATAATAAAATTTGCAAACTTGAACAATTTCGGATTGTGTTGGTATTTTTGGTCGGAAATTGACATTTTTATCAAAAAATGATTAGATTTCAAAATGATTTATATTTTTTAACAATTTTAGATTATACGATGTTGTTTTACATCGAAAATAGATCATTCAAATCTAAATCATAATAATTGGACAAGGTTTAGAATCTCTTAACAAACTGGAATTATAATACTGTTTTTCGTCGGAAATAGGTATTTTTATTAAAAAAAATAGATATTTAAACAATTTTAAAGAAGATTCACAACTTTTTAACATTTTAAGGTTATGTTGGCGTTTTACATCATAAATCGGCATTTTTAGTAAAAATGCATTACATTTTAAAGAAGGTTTTTTAATTGACAGCTATTTGCTGTTTTATTTCGTAAATGTCGTCAAAAATTGTTATTTTTGATTAAAAATACAATCGTCGTATTATTTTTATATTATCATATTTTACAAAAATATTATATGTTAATCCTGAAGTTGATATCAATTCTCACGATTCATCAAAAATATTGAACTTGTTTTTTCTTTTCTATTATTTTAAATAATAAATACTATGAAATACAAAAATTTGATATTAGTATTAATTAACTTTATATTTTAATTTAAAAATTGCGTCAGCAAAAAATAATAATCCCGCTTTCTATTTAATAAAATCTTGTTTTTAACTATATTTTATGATCTGCTTTCCAGTATATTGCAGGTGTGCAATCTTTATTACATCACATTTCAAAATATTTCGAAGTAAAGAATATACTGTTGAGTGAAATTCCTTAATAAAAATACAGTAAATAAGTGAAACCGTTTCAAATCACAACATAAAAATTGGGGGGGAGGACAACACAAATTTGAACTCTACTTTTCAAGGCCTTTTCATAAATACCCAAATTGAAATCGAAGTGTCTATTTGTACGTACGGCTGACAAGCCAAAATATAGTGGCATGATTGGTGCAAATTTTTTCCAGCACCCCCACCATGCAACCTTTTTTCAGCCCTTTCACCTCTTTACTCGAATCATTATGCAAGATTGTGTACGGGCCGCCCCTACGAATATCCTCAGCCTAATGAAATACGTACAGCGAGTGTAAAAAGTTTTCGTACAACTCTTTTTTCATGCCTGATTAGGTTCTCTTAATTTTAATAATGACAAAGCTATACAAATTTCACTTTAAAGGGCTGCTTGCTCTCGAAATTCTGCATAAAATGAGCCCAAGATGTAGCTAATTTGTCTATTTATTTAAGTAGATATTGCAAAAATAGTGTCAAATTCAATGTTTCTTAAATGTTCAATAAGTTCGAAAATAATCAAAATTTTGCAATGTTCTTGGGCTGATTTTGAAACTATTTTTACATCGTGGTAACACAAATATTTTTGTAGAATATATGAAACGTTTAATCATGTAGTTTCAATGATATTTCCCCAAAATATATATTTATTTAATTTTTATTCTGATTTGCCTACAGGTAAGGTGTTTTCAAATGTTTTCAACTTTTTTACGATACTTTTGTGATACGGTGAAACATAGCTTCAAAATGAGCCTAGGAACATTGAAAATTTTGATAATTTCGGAAGTTATTGAACATTTAAGAAAACCTTGAAATTTACACTTCTTTGCAATATCTACTTAAAAAAAAAAAAGAAAAATTGGCTTCATTCTGGGCTCATTTTTATACAGAATTTCGAGAGCAATCAACCCTTTAAGGGTACTCCCCTCATTCTCGGGGTCAAAAAATCAAATTTTTTGTATTATCTTATTTGAATCTATAACTCTTTAACAATATTCCCTGAAAATTTCAAGTCAAAATTCAAAATACTCTTGGAGTTCTCGCCGATGCACGGTAGATGGTAGACGCGCCGCATGGACTCGACACGCAAGTACACGGTTTTTTTGGTTGGTTATTCATAATACCCTCGCCATAATTCGGTCCCCTTCGGCTTACTATGTGACTACTTGCTTGAAGAGTCAGGAGGGATTTTTTATGGACCTGGCATAGCTGATTGAAGGTGAGTCGGTTCTATACACGAAAAATTGCTTCACAAAACTTGAACGCATTTTTCTCAAAACATTTTTTTTACGATTGGCGGGAATTGTAACTCAAAACCTATTCAACCGATCAATCTGAAATTTTAATATGTTTTTCTACACATCAATGGCTATAACTTAGACTATTATGAAGAAAATTGATAAAGGTCTTCTTTAATTTTCATCTTGATTTTTAACTGAAAAATTAGATTTTTAACAAATAAAATCCTAAGGTAAGCCATTTTGTAAATTTTTGTGCAAAATAAATGATCATAGTCTATTCTCTAGCCAAATATGTACTCTTTCGAATCCCATTTGATTTTTTGGTTTCAGACGTTCCAGTAACTTGCAATCATGCCCGCCATAAAAAGAGGACTTTTCATTGACCGCAAGAAACAGCTATAAAATGTTGATAACAAAATTATGTAAAATTGTTTTCTTGTTTTTTAAGTTTTAAATTACATGTATGAAAATATCCAAGCCTATGAAGTCGATTTTTGTTCATTTAACAGCCCATTAAAAATCGCAAAAATTAGAAATCGAGAAAGGGGGCATAATTAGCTGTATAATTAGCTCTGGCACAATTGAAATTAAGAGAACTAAATCAGTCATCAAAAAAGAGGTGTATGAAAACTGTTTACACTCACTGTATGTATGCAAAGTATTACCTCAAATAAGTATGAGAAAGTGTATAAAAATTGGAATACAAAATTTTACAGTTTAGTTCTGTTTAGCAAATAAGACAAATATTCATCCTTAGAAGCTTGATTTTTCTAATTTCTATTATCTTAAAATAAATGTTGCAAAATGCTAAAAAGGGGGAATGTTTTCTTAGATTTTAGTGACTTCCCTGATAAATATATAAATGAGAAACTTTAAGCATTCATAAATATAAAATTGTAACTTATACTTTTCAACAGTCAGCAATTTCGATTTTAATTGCAAAATTACAAAACTAAATTCTCAATGTTTAAAGACTTTAAATTTGCCAATTTATAAAGCTTTAATCAAGATGAATTTAATTTTAAAAAGTTTTAATTTTAAATAGATAATTGTTTAATTATGTATCAATATTTTCTATTTGAATTAGTTTCGTTTTTTAAATGTTTTAATTAAAAGTTGTTCAAGGGTTCAGGATTCATACGTACGTAAAGTATAGTATAGTATAGTATAGTATAGTATACGTATAGTAAAGTTGATTACTTACTTGATTATAAAACTGATTCATTTTTGCAAAAGAGAGGCTATACTCAAAAGCGCTATCGTATTCGACCACCAAGGCTTTTATTTCAGGGAGAAATGGAACTTTCTTCGTACTATTTGACAAAGCAGAAGCTTCGATTGGCTCCCTCTGGAATTTCAGACCGGCTGTGAGTGGAGCTCCACGAGACCACAAATGAGATGGAGTCCGATGAAGTTCATAATTTGCCTCCGCTGCACACTCTCGTAAAACTTTAGGTTTGTAGGGGAATTTATTCCGTTCGCAACAAGGCATTCTGTCTGCGTCAGGGTCGGCAGGATCCTCACAGCGTCGTTCCATCCAATCTCGCAGAGTATCGATGAAACAGTTGGGAAGGAGCGGGCCAAGAGTGCTCCGGTAAAAAGATTGACTGCGAAGGTTCCGGCAAAACTGTTGCAGCCATTGTTGAGATTTCGGATGGGTGATGTCAAAACTTTCGTCTGGAACAATGGTACCTCTGGCTGCTGGATCCAAGTAGTTGCCATGGTCAACTGGTTTTATGCCCCAGACGAATCTGAGTGGAAGAACTTCTCCTCCATCGCCCTGAAAAATAATGTAATTTAATTCAGATTCATTACTTGCATTTTAATTAAAAGCGCACTCCTTTAAAATTAATTTTTAATTGAATAACGTATAAAAATCTATAATTTCCAAATTTAAAGTATAATATTCTACGATCTTATCTAGTCACACACAAAGCGTGACATATCTCCAGTAATTCGATCATGAGAATGAAAATTTTCAGAGGTCACTAAACTTAAATAAAACATTCTCGAATTTTGGCAGTTTACAATTACAAAGTCGAGGCATTACGTGCTGAATTTCCCCCAAATTTCTGAATTTAATTTAAAACCTAAAAAGTTAAACATTTTTTATTTAATGACAATAAAATAAGAAATAAGTTTTGACACCTGTAAAATTTTTACTTTTCGGCTTTAAGAGCACAACATTATGACACCTAAAAGCACTACTATTTCAAAATTCAACACTAAAAAACTGAACAAAGCTAAATTTGAAATTTACTTAAAATGAATGATTTTAAATTAAAATACTTAATCAAATTTATTTAATCGTATGCAATTTTTAAATTACAATTTTATCAAGTGGCGTCTAAAGTTATTGGATGCATTTTCTCTTCATAACTTTATAAGATTTCCGATAAAAATAAATATGAATCGAAACTAAATTTGAAGCAAGACTACAAAAAATAAATTCAACGTCATTTTTACTGATCAAAATTGAAGAATTTAAAATTAGAACATATAAAAAGGTATTATTCTAACAAACGAATAAATTAAAATATTTTCTAACTAGAAATATTAAAAATTTAACAATTTGAACTATGAAGTGTTGAAACCGAAACGATTCTAAACTTCATTTTAACAATTAATAGTAATTCATAATTAGAATTGTGACATTAAAACTGGTTTTTGCGGAAGAACCTTAAGCATTAATAAAAATAAAATTGTAACTTATGCTTTTCAACAGTCAACAATTTCGATTTTAATCGCAAATTTCCAAAATGAAATTCTCAATGTTAAAAGACTTTAAATTTTACAATTTATAAAGCTTTAATCAGAATGAATTTATTTTAAATTAAAATTATTTTTTTAAATTTAAATTAACTGTAATTTGTCATCTTAATTAGAAAACAACTTTGTGATTAGGTATTGCAAAACTGATATTTCCAATTTGAAAATGTTGATAATAGCATATTTCAAATTTAAGTTTCAACGCTTTCTTTATGCAAAGCTTGTGATCAGATCGTTAGAAACATTAATAAATCTTAAATCGAAATCATTTAAAATAGCATAATTTCATGCGATAACAAATGTTAATAAGATGTTAATAAATGTTCATTTCTAGAAGTAACATTTACTACAATATTTAGTTCCATAGAGTCTTTGTAAGTCGGTCAAGAGACAATGCTTAAATTGAAACTTGCTTCTTTTTATTACTCTTAAATATGAAACTTTCAGAAACAAGATATTTCAATTTTTTAAAATAAAAACTTATATTAATAAGGACGTGATTTTAGAATCTTAAGGGGGTAGTACATATTCAAATTTTCAAAAAATCGATTTTTTTTAAATTTCAGCCACCATATACCCTTAGAAATAAGGTAGAATCCTTGTTTCGTCCTAGGGCGTATCGGAAGAGACCGAAAAACGAATTACTCCGAAAGGCCTCGAGCGGTCGAAACGCACCATTTTTCTTACTTCAAACTTTAAACGCGTTTTTCTCGAAACGCACTTTTTTGGAGTGGTCGCCACGATTCCAGCTGATCTACTAGACCGATTTTATTAAACTTTCTTTTTTAAATGTTTAGAAAAGACTTGGCTATCGTATGACCCTCGGTCATGATTTCCATTAATACTTAATAACAATTTGAGACAGTAAATGTTGAAAAAACGGAGACAAAAAAACGATTTTTTTTAAATTCACCATTTGTTTATTTATCAATATTTATTAATGACTGGATGTCAATACAAAATGACAAAAATTTTGTTTCGTTAGTCAAAATTATGCCCTACAACACAAAAAATAATTGCGAATGTCAAATAAAAATTAATGCAGAAAAATATTAAAACAAAGGTCCTTGAACATGTACTACCCCCTTAATTTAAAGTATTTTAAAATTATATATCATTTCAGATTCATTGCAACATACCATTTCGAGTTTCTCGAACCAAAACCGCTTTGAGTAAATCAGGTCGTACTGCTCGAAAGGGTGCGAGCTATCGAATAATTGAAAACTCGGCGAGTCTGGTAATTGTAGGCCAGGATATCTAAAAACTACCATCCATCCTGCTATGGAAATTCCTCCCAAACTGATAAACCACAACCATCTTAGGCTGACACTCACTTGTGTGAGACAGTTGCTGAAACCATTCGAAACTCTATCCATGAACAGTCTCAAAGGCTTGATTATTTTTCTAACTACAAAGTGAGCCGGTGTCAGAAAAGAGAGACGGCAGTGTTCTGATACCACGACGCTCGCTGGCAGCCACGTGACCATTAGGAAGAAATTCGCTATCACTGCCATTCCTGAAAATAAACTGAAAAAACGAATTTGGAATTTGGAAAATTTCAATTCCACAATATACTGAGCGTTTTAACATTGCTAATTACTAAATGGATATATGATCGCCCTAAAGTTGTCCGAGCTCAAGTAAGAAATTGGTCTAATACCTAAAACAATTGATAGCAGTCACATTGCTAACAATAGAAGCAAAAAAGGCCACAGCCGTTGTCAAAGAGGTAGTAAACATCGAAGGAAGCGCATGATTAATAGTTTCTTGCACTAGTCTCTCCATTCCACCATTCGTTAATTTGTGTTGTTTATTGCTCTCCCACACTTTGCAGTAAATAAACGCGTCATCGGCTCCGATACCTGAAAACAAATTTACTCATTTAGAATTTATAACTTAATTATTTTTTATTCAGGACTCGGGCTCACTCAAAGATAAACAAATAATGGCATACAGTTTTTAAAATAGTTAAAAAATAGTGACATAACATGTATGCAATTTCGAGAAATTTCGTTCTTCAGGAATATATAGTAAAAGTTTCAGATAAAAACTCCCAATTGTAATATTTGTGTTTTTTAACAAAGAAAATTAGGTTAAACGCTTTACATGTAGAAAATTAAAAAAATAATGAACAATATGAAGTTAAACTTGATTTTTTCAAGATTAAAATCCTATGGATTTGCAAATTATATGTACACAAATGAAATTGATTGATACAACCATATTTCAGTTAAGTGTCTATCCGTCCGTCGTACTTTTCTCCATCGATAGGATCGGATATGATAGGATCAGATATTTTTTATTATCAATCGAGAGGGTAAACACTGCTGTAATGTGGTGTAAATGCTGTTATGTAATCCCATGTAATTTTTGGTAATATACTTTTCAAACATTAAATCACATTTAGCTTATTTCAAAGGAACTTTCCTCGAGTAATAACATTCAGTTTTTAACGACATTTTAATTGCAGCAGGAAAATGAATATTCAAAAATGTGCCACTAACAATGTATACTTTCTTCAAAATAAACAAATAAAATGTAAACTTAAATGTTTTTTAAGTCGAGTACATACATGACTTAAGGTAGTTGTCTAAAAAAACAGATCTCTGAAAAAATAGTTTCTCTATGATTTTAAAAATCAAAATAATCTTACTATTATGTAATTTAATATTTTAAATAACAAATTTTAAATTACAAAAACATTTATTTCAACTATGCTTTTGCCATTGAATCTTTTCTTACTATCAAAGCTTAAGAAATTTGGAAAAAAGCTTGAATTATAATAAATTAAAGCTTATTTTCTTGACAAAATATTATTTACAACTCTACTGTTAGCAGTTATGGACTATTTTAAAAACTGGAAACTGTAGAGTTGTACGGAATGTTTTTCTCGAAAAAGTAAGTCATGATTTATTAAAATTCAACCACTTTAACAAAAATTAGTAAGAAGCGACGGTAAGAAAAAATTCAATTGCAAAAAATAATGTTAAAATAATTATTTTTGCAAGCCTTAAATTTTTTTCTTGCAAAATTATGTTTTTCATTATAATACATAACTGATGATATCACTTCAATTCTCAAAAACTTCGACGATTTTCTTCCAGATAAAGAATTTATGGCAATATAACAAACTTAAAAAAAATTAAATATCAATTATATTTCTGCATTATTTCCGAGATTAAATAATTAAATATTTGTATGTATACGACGCAGTCCCTTAAATCATTAGTAATTTTGATATCACTTTTTTCAGTTTTGATTTTCCGTTTTATTTCAACTTTATTTTTTTCCAAACTCGAATCTTTCCTACTTGAATTCTTATTAATTATTGCAAAGGATACCTAATTTGAACTATTCTACAAACAGCAAACCTCAACATTTTTTATAGTAAAGAAAACTATTGCTAGTATTTAGCTTTGTTTATTCTTAAAGCCATTCACATTCAAATATTGGTTACTTTGTACATTCTTTATCGAGAAATTGTGCAATTATAAGATTTTTAAATTTGGAATGCTTAGAATTAGATATTTTATACTCTTGAATGTTATTAAATCAAATTTGCTGATTTTTAAAATCTTTAAATTTGATCTATCATTACTTTTTTAACGATATTTAGTTACAAATATATCGACATTAAGGCTTTCATTTAAAAATTATACTTTCAAACAATACGATTGAAATATAAATTTGTTTATTTTTCAATAATCAAATTTAAAATTATTCAATTTTGAACGTTTTCAAATTCAAAATGTTCCACCTTCACGAATAAGTATTACAAACGAAAATGATACAATTTTGGAGTACCTTCTTTAAAAAATTGAAAAAATCGTATTCGGTAAGGGATAAAATGGAAATTTTACATGCTATCAAAAAACAGTCTGTAAAACCGAATTGGCAATTGAAAAGAAAAAAAAATAATATACTTCGGAATTGATGTATTGATAAATCAAAATCCAAAAAGTTTGATTACAAACAACCATCCAGCTATGTGAAAATATAGTGGCATTTGTGTCAAAATAGTGGCAATGCTCAAAAAAGGTGTCAATAGTTGCGTATGAGCGAGGCCTGTTTATTTCATAATATCCAAATTATTCTTACCAACGACGACCACAACTGCCAACAAGTTCATGAATGGAAAGAAATTTATCCTTAAAACCAGGGTGTAAATTGCGTAGGAAATTCCAAGGCTGAATGTAACGGCGAGGATTGTTGTGACAGTAAGTAAAAGGGAAGTGGTGTAAGCCCAGATGCAAACTGTGATGAAAGCAAATCCGGATAGTAAGAGGGATGAATCCGACACTAGGAGACGATCAAAGAGAGTACTTTTCAGTCCAAACTCGATGGCGACCACGCGAAACTTTCCGTAGTTTAATCCAGCGAAATTCAAGCCTTTGTAAAAGTCCAGAGTTGCGGAACTAGCAGCCATTGGTAGCATTAACATCGCCGATCGAAGAGTCGTATTTAACTTGCTCACTGAGCCTTGTTTCTGTAAGATAATTGCATAATAGTTAGTACATTCGAATGCAAGTAAATTCAAGCGACTTGGGTACAAAAATTGTAATCGTAAGACAGATTTTAGAAAATGATCTTACATTCACCGAGATGAAGTCTACGTCTAGAAGATAATGCAGGAGATGATACGGTGCATTGTGAGCATAACAGTCAACTGGAACTCGTTTCTGACAATTGAGATCCTCCGCGCAATCTGGAGTTAATTGCAAATTGTGATAAAAGTAGGCGCATCTCTGAAGAAGAATTTCGACCCGCCCAAGGTCGGATTCAGTGACTCCAAGGCAAGAACTTCTATTGGAAAGAAGAGCCACGAAGTTCGCGGGGGACCAACTTCTACAACATTTCTGAGCCCCGGCACCATTTTCTGATTGCGTTTGGCACAAGGATATAAATCCTGCATTGGAACGAAGTGCGGCGTCAATATGGCATTGAGCTAAGACACCTTCCATAGACCACAAACTTTTTTCTTCAGTCTCATAACGTAAAACAACGCGGGCATAGGCCGAGCTAGGAAGATTGCAAAAAAATCCATCGTTGTCTGACTGACCTTCAAGATCGTCTATGCCATCTAAATGATTCTTGCTTCCTAATTCCCGAAGCTCTTCCCATTTATCTTTTATCTTATCACTCGTTTCGTTTTTGAACTTCTCGTGCTTTTTCTCTTTCTGCTTATTTTTGTTCTTACCCTTTTTCTTTCGAGGTCCTTTCGTTGGGCGATTCTGGAAATTGGTTTCATTCTGGAATTTAAATTTAAGGGCTTAGTAATATTCGAATTCAATTCAAGAACTTATTAGAAGATTTTGGAATTTGGCATGAATATCAAATCTGCTTAAACGATTTTTTAAAAGCTGTGCAAAGAGTTGATCAGTCTCGAAAACTGGTGTACAAGGTTTCGTGAAATTTTTAAAATCTTGTTAAATCTTTGGGACATCTTTTGAAATACTTAGAACAGGGTATCTAGTGATCAGGCAAAGCATTTTAACAGAATAACTGAATTTTCAACAAAAAGATAAGAATTTTCCATCTAAAAGGATTTCGGCTAAAAAATATGGCTTTTTAAATAAACTAAACTAAAATTATGAATCTTTAACCAAATAGGAGAATTGTCAATAAAATAGTTGAATTTTTAATCTGCAAAGATGAATTTTCAACCAAATCATCGCATTTTTAATTTAAAAAAAAGAATAAACGATTAAACTTCAACCAAAAATAGTTGCATTTGCAAAGAAATAGTTAAATTTTTCAAGCGAAAAAGACGAGTTTTTCGGAAGATAGATGAATTTTCAACCCGAAAATTTAGATGTGACAGTTGATATTTCGAATTTTCAACAAAATAGTCAAATTTGGAACCAAAAAGATCAATTCTCAACTAAAATGATAATTTTTAAAACCAAAGTGCTGAAGTTTCACTTTTTAAGAAGGTATTAATTTTCTACCACAGATGAATTTTCAAGAAAATAGTCCTATTGTCAACAAAAGAGATCAATTGAAACTAAAATGGTAAACTCTTAAAGCCAAAAAGACAAATATTCAACCAAGAAGATTAATTTTCTATCAAAAAAGAAATACATTTTCAACTAAAATGATAAATTTTCCAAACAAAAAGACGCATAATCAACCAAGATAGACTATGACTCTTCAACAAAAAATTTAATTTCCAAACAGTTACATTAAAGAAGAAGAATATATGTATTTCAAACCAAGAAGGTTAGTTTTTTTGCCCAATAAGAGCGAATCTTTAACGAAAAAAGGTCAATTTTCAACAAAAAATGAAAAAATTATTTAAAAAATAAGATTTCCAGGCATCACAGTCCCTATGTGATAAAATATAGGAACCAAAGGATACTTTTTGTCACGCTCATAGGGTACTTTTTTATCGCTCAAAGGGTAAAAACAAATTCAGGATAAATTCATAAGACTTCAAAAAGATTTAAGTTAAATTCAAATGAATTTGATTGATTTCCGTAAAATTGGAATGAATTTAGAGGAATTTAAGGGAAACGAGAAGAATTCAATGAAGTTCATGAGAATGAAAGTGAATTAAAAAAATCCAAGATAATTTAAAAGAATATAGGGCAAATTAATAAGAATTCAGGGTGAATTCCAATAAAAATGTCAAATCTTGAAACCCTACTAATTTTTAATCAAAAAAGTGACTAATGACTACAAATCAATTCAAAATAATTTAAATGAATTGGAAAAATAAAAATTTTAAAATAGAAAAAACCCATTTATTTCAGTAAGATTTGATTGAATTTAGAAGAATTTAAGGGAAATGAGAAGACTTTGATGGAATTTATAAAAAAGGCAGCGAAAATTAAAAAGCAATCAAGTGAATCAAAAACAATTAAAAATATGTAAAAAAAATTCTTTAAATTCAATAAGTTTGACATGAGTTCAGAAAAATAAAAAATGCATTTAAAAGAATTTGATGAAATGTCTACGATTTTAAAGTGAGTTTACAAGACTTCAAGATGAATTAAACAAAAAAATGTCAAAAACCATTGAATTGAATGAATTTATAACCTTCCAACAAGTAGATCAATTTTCAATAGAAAAATATGCATTTTTAACAAATAATGTAATAGTAGATGTTTCAAATAAAAAACATTTTAATTTTAAATCCGACGGACACCCTGTTCATTTTTTTTAATCTGCCTCATAAGATTAGCAATCAAATCATGGCCTTGCTTTGAATAAATAAAAAATAAATAAATATAAATTTTCAAAACACATCAAATTTGGATACGTATAGATACTACTTTGTTTAAACAGTTTCAAAATTAAATTTCTGTACAAAAAATTCAACGAAAGATGTTCTTATCAAATATACCCGACACTAAAAAGTTTTCTAATGCACTTTTTAAAATAATTTTCTGGCTAGAACTTTTGTTAATTTTTTATTCTTACTATAGTGTGAATTAGTAATTGGCTGCAATTTTTCAAATTCTAATATGGACAATCTGATTTTTTAAGAAAAAGTTTTTTTTTTATCAAACTGTAATGTTGTTTGCCATTTTGTATCTTTACTATAATGTCGTTAAAAAATTGTTAAAATATCTGAATAATTATTTAACTGCAATGTTTTTGATAATTTTGTATTTTTTCTAGAATATGATTTTGAGGGGAAAACATTTTACTTTCAGGTATAAGACCTAATGATAACAGAAAATTCATTATATTTTAAATTTATCTACTTCGATATAAACGAAGAATCCGTAAGGAGTTCTTTGACTTACAATGTTTTGTCTTTTTGACCACTTTGACAATTTTCTCTCAAATTTAAATTAAAAATTTAAGAATTTCATATAATTTTACAATTGCGACATTATCCGAAGAATAGCACTTTCAATTGTAAATTTTCGTATCTACAAGAAATTATGTTATTTACACAGATTTAATCAAAATCAATGATGAAGGCCAACACTTGTGCCAAAACTATTGAATCAATTTATTTGTTTTAAATTCATTCGATCCTAAAGTCAAGTCGTACTCGGACATCGAAATTCTTGACGACTTTTAAAATCTTCGTGAAATTTTGTATGAAATTTCTGTAATCTTTGAAATTTTTGTGAAATCTTTAAAAATTTTAAACTGAAGTGGAAATCGTTCGGAATTCAAAATTCAAGTGTTCTTTCCCTCGAATCTGTGTAACCTGTAGAAACTAACATGAGTGTAAATATAATTTTGTACCTGTTGATTCATGTGTTGTATATAGTGATAGTACTCCAAAGGATTGTCCACAAATTCTCCTCGAGGACGAGATTCCTCCATTAAATTTTGCCATGCTGTTATTCTTTGAGCAAGAACTGTGCCTCTAGCTTCAAATCCCTAAAAAGATAATAAACGAAACTTAAAAGTTGTCATATCTAAAATCCGAACATCCTAGCAATGTCGCAACTTCTTACCAGTTGTGGATCAGAGAAATCTGGAAATTTTTTGGTCGTAAATGGCACAATTAAAAAAGTTGACGAAAATACAAAGACTGCTATCAAAATTAAATAAGGATGATGGGCCACCACACGGGAGAACCACCACACGTCCATTTCTCTCAACAATAATTTTTGACATTTATTGAATTTAAGCAAAATGAAAATTTGTCAACGAAGTCAGTAGATAAATAAAGTAAAAACCCTGTGGAATGTATCATTCATTTTTATTTTCACTATAAATGAACTTAAGGTCATTGTGTCAAAGCAGTCCTTATAACTTTGATTAAAATAATTATTGTTATGATTAATACTGATTAACAAAATACTGAGAGGTTATACTGAAGGAATGTTGAAAATTAATCTCGAGCGTTTATTCACATTTTTTCACATCACTTTCATCGGACATTATAGTTCAGATGACTTTAACGTCCGATAAAATCTGAATAATATTATCTTCAACATGAAGCCACTGATTTATCCGTCGATCCCACGCCTATTCCTATAGATTTTATTTAGGTTTAAATTATTCCGCATCGCAACGAGGGTTCGCCGTAATTGTTCGATCGGTTGTTTAAAATTAGACTCTTCCTCGTTTATAATTCATTCTTGGGTTTTCAACCGAAGAACAAGTGCAAAAGACTTTGGATTAATTTGATCAACTTTTGTCACATTGACACTTGTCAACAATGTTGTAATTAAATAATGATCTGATGAAGAACACTTTCACAACCTCAAAAAAGGTAGTCTGCTGTTCTCCGCGAATGGTTTTGACGTATGCGCATGTGCACTAACATAAAGAATGCGTCACGTGACATCTGGACTTGAGACCATTGAGACTTAAAAAAACATAATTAATTCATCATATTGGAGGGAATTGACGTTATAGTATCTTATTTTGCTCAAAGCAGCCTTTATTATTCATGAAGGTATAATCCTAATTATATATTGATATAAAAATATTAATATTTTGAAAACCTTTTTCTTGTATTTTTGGCGCGTATTTTTAAAATTAAAACCAGTTTGTTGAACATCGCTAACTGGCAACAATAATTGATAGTAAGATATCAGTTTTTATAACTTTTGCTTATAATATTATTTTTGAACGTTAAAAAGTATCCTAAAGACAGACTTAGAGACAGACTTAGAGAGGGATTTTTTATTTATTACAAATTTGTCTTTAGAGCGACATCTACCTTTTCGCAATCAGCTGTTTAACAGTTGTGCCATATGGACGATTGAACAATATGCTGAAAAGTTTGTGATGTGATTTACAATATTTGTCAAATTTATTGAATAATATCATGGGAAAGGGTAAACAAGCCCAGAGAACCAAAAACAATGCTAGGCCATCCAACAGCAGTCGGAGTGCCGAATTTTTGGGATCGACAGCCCAAAATTTGGTCGGATTTTCAGCTCTTAAAGATGCTGGTAGGTTATGTTTGACACATTTATATTTTGGTTATTTGATCTTAGTTTTTGAGGTTTTACATAACTTTTTACATTATTTGAGGGTAAATTGGAATTTTCTATTACCTTCAAACATGTATATCACGGACAAAAATATGGTTCAAACCATTTGTAAGCACTTGCAAATTTGGTTGTTTTCATCGAATGTACAGTATTTTTTTCTTAGTTATTTTAACGCATCCAAGAATTGAAGTAAATTTTCCACTATACTTATAAAAAGAATGAGATAGGATTGCCTTAATATCCCACATTTTTGCTCCCTATACAACCTTGAATTAAATATATATGATTTATAATTCAGAGAACTATTTCGTGTAATTTTCGAATTAATCTATAACAGTAATAAGAAGATACCTTTTATTCGAGAATTCGTTTACTTCCTAATTTTAAGTAACTTTATTGGAAAAATGACCAATTCAAAAGCCTTATTTAGTGCAAATATAATTTAAATTTCAAAATGAAGTCTTATCAGTTGAATGGTACTATGTTGATAACATTGACAATTTCATCATTTTAGCTTGAAACTTTTAACATCATGTCCCTTAAAGTACCTATGGAAAGTGATTGGCAAAAAAATTAACCTATTTTGAATGTTATCGAATATTTTACAATTTTATTTTAATAAACTGAAAGCGTAATGATTGGTTTTAAGAGGTTAAAAATCGAGTAATTTGAAAAGAAATCCGATTGCTTCGAATTTTCATAATAAAATAATAAAAATTGCAGAAGCAAAGTCATTGAAAATAAATATCACTCCGACCGATTAATGCAAAATATTAATAATTTTTTTAAATTGTTACAAAATATTTAATTTGTATACATATATAACGAAAATTCGTATACCCCAAAATTAGAATATTTTATAGAGAATTACAGAAAAATTATAATTTGTATGTTTCAAATTATGTTTTCAATTTGTTATTCTTATTTTATTTAACTGATCTGAATTTTATACGGATTTTTAAATAGGACTTTGATTATAAATAGTACAAGTGCATACTATAGTTTTTTTTAATCCGCATCACCTTGCTTACAATCCCATAGTTATACGTGTATTGTTTTTTAAACGGTGTCAGACGTACTTTTATGTCATGTGTCCTGGCATGATGATATAAACAGAAGAGCACAATTTCATTCAGGGTTTTCCTAGCTTTTATTTAAGTTTCAAAACACGGTATTTTTTGGAAACTTATGAAATTTAACCAATTTCAAGTTTCCCAGTAAATATGGCACTTTAGGTCAAAAGAAATGAGAAGATAACGATAAAATAATGAATTGTTTTTATTAAAAATGTAAAAAAAAGCTTTTTCAGTTGAATTATTATGAATCCTGATAAAAGAATTTTATTCGGCGTCAATGGTATCATCAGAGGTAACAGAAGTGAGGTTAGATTATGTCTTATGTTGCCAACGATGCCAAATCCTGAAATTTCATAAGTTTCACTTATCTTGATACTTTTCATTGAAACTTTAGACCGAAAGTTTCAAAAAGTATAAATGATATAAAGTTCTGAACGTTCTGAAACGTTGCTATTTGTTCGTCTATTTTGGATTTTTACGTTAAGGTGGATCTGCTTTTTGCATATTGATAAAAATAATTCTTCTGAAGCACAAGCTTTTAGACATAAATAAAAAGACTTTTTCTATTAAACGCGCTTTTCCGCGATGAGGGACAAGTAATTTTGTTGCGAAATTTCTGGGGTTACTTTTACAACAAAGTCTAATTTACATCGACATCTTGGTGAAGTGCATAATGTGGAAGCAAAGAAAGTTACTCCCGAGAAAAAATATATATTCTTATGGTGTCCAAAAGAATACGCTTCCCGCGTTAGTTTTTCTCTTCACATGAAAAAAATTCACCCAGAGAACCTGAAAACCTCAATAAAAGTATCCCAAGAGACACAGTAAGTATTTCACATTATTATTGTTTTTTTTATCTTCTGTAATTTTTAAATTAAAATATAAAATTACTGTTATTACCAAATTTTTGTATTTAATAGTGTCTATTATCTAAAATCTAAAATAAAAGGAAAGAGATGCAAGGACAATATTTGTTATAATTGATGAAAATGAATATGTACTTCTGCATCATTTTATTTTTTA
>NC_046659.1:60589321-60610554 GCF_010883055.1 Belonocnema kinseyi
TTCCAAAATTGTAAATCTTCTTTGAAATATACCGCTTTTCGGTGAAACTATTCAGCATAACCTAAAATTGTTTACATTTTTTGTTTTTAATTAAAAATTCAATGGTCTTCTACTAAACATACATGTTTCATACTTATTTCTGATGTAAAACTCCAATCTAAAGTAAAATTGTTCAAAAAAGTTGTAAATATTCTATGAAATATTTTTACATTCTCATCAGAGAAGGTATTCGATTTTTTTTATTATTATTAAAAAAACAAATTTTTGACAAATAACACGAGCACAACCCAAACTTGTCAAAAGATTCTAAATTTCATGCAAAATTTAATGATTTTAGTTTGAAAATAGCAATTTGAAATCAAAATATCAACCTTAGATAAAATTCGTACAAAATTATAAATCTTTTTTTGAATTCTAATGATTTTTGAATAAAAGTCTCTATTACCGTAGAAAAACACTTTTAGAGTTCAAAATTTAAAAAATTTTTAAATATAATGATTTTTCTTCAAAAATATAAATTTCAGATGTGAAACACACCAACAAATCCAAAAGTTACTAAAAATTCAAAATATTCTTTAAAATATAATGTTTTTTTAAATTCAGAATGTCTAGAGATTGTTCGAATTATAATTAATGTTGTTCTCAAACACCATTTTGCGTAGGGCGCTAACGTAACCGAAAATTCTTTAAAAAATAAACAGCTTTAAAATCTTACGATTTTTGTTTAAAAAGAAGAATTTTCAGTAAAAAATACTCTAACAAGCTAGAAAAATGTAAATTGTTAAAAAAAATTCGTAACCTTTGAAATTTAAGGATTTTTTAATTTAATATACACAGAAATCTACGTTTTTAATAATAAGATCTATCGAATCACTTTTAATATTATTTGATACCTTTTAATAATTTTTATCATCTTTAAAGTTTCAAATGAAAATTATAGTACGAATGAACAATTCTGAAATAGTTTAGTTATTGAGGACTTCAAACTAAAGTTGTTTAGCTTAAAATCTTTAAATTCGCAAATAATTCTTTAAAAATCATTTGAAATATTTGCAAATCTTATAAATTCTATGAAATTTTTTCAAATGTTTAGAAATTCAAAGACATTCTTTAAACCCACATATTAAAGAATATTTGAAGTCATAGAAAATTCCTTAATTCTTGTGAAATTCTTTATAATTTATAGAATTATCATAAAATTTTGAGAATTTTTAAATATGTATATGTAATGTAAATAATGTAATATGTATTAAATATGTATTCACCAGATGGTGCCGAAAAATGGAACTAGAAAAAGTAGGTACAATTTTAAACATGTATTTTAATTTTTGCATAAAAGTGTTTACGATTGTTTTGTGAAGTATAAAACAATGGTTGAACACTAAAAACAAATATTCATCAGAAAAAAATAGTTTGACAGAATTTCCATCTTATACAGTGAAAAACACATTTTTGTGGAATAGGTTTTTAAAAAAAATACAAATATTTGATTATTTCATGTAAGTTTCAATGCATTGTTAGCTTAAATAAACTTTAATTAATGTATTTAGCGACAAATTTTATCCATATTATAACAAGCACACGAATTACAGACGACTGGAATTTAAATATGAATTAAGTTTATAATCTTTTGAAAATCACAATAAAGGGAACAATAATTGTTTTTCTTTAGAAAAATATTTCTGTCAAAAAGTGTCGTTTTTCACTGCATAATATGTAAATTCCATGTAAAACACTTTTTCTCCGATAAAGACTTATTTTTATTATCCAATATATACTTTAAACTCCAAAAAAAAGGTTAAAACATGTTTATGCACAAATTAAAATGCATCTTTAAAATCGTGCCTATTCTTTCTCGTTCGAATTTTTGTCACCAGGTGACGTATCGCAGTTTAACCATTCTCAATTGATATTCATTAAAAATTACTTGAAATCGTACCATAAAAATCCTTTGAACATTTTCGAAGTCCCTTGAAATCATTAAAAATACTTTAAAGCCTTTTGAATCCTGTGAAATTTATCGAAATCCTCCTGAAGTTTGGCCACGGCTACGAATACCGCAATTTCAGTAGAAATATACTGTTTTCGGTACAAATTTCAGTACAAATAGTTTTTTTCTCTTCAAATTATATTAAATCCCGTAATTAATTAGCGTGCAAACCCTTGGACTTTCGTACAATCTTTAAAATCCTTTTGAATTTCTTTAAACCTTAAAAAGCTATAAAAATTCCTTCGAATAATTAAAATCCTTGTATAAACTAAAACTTATTCAATTTTAATTTTAAATACTTTAAATGCAGAAGAGTTCTAACACCTTGTCTTTTTAGTTCAATATCTCATATTTAAATTGAACATTTTTCAGGTATGAAAATTTTATTTTTTATGCCCTGGAAAAATGTTTGGTAACCGAGAAATGAGCAGAAACACTTTTTTCTAGATACCAGTCTGAATTAACTACATTTATATAAAATTTGCGATTGTACAAACATTGCCGTTTGCGTTCTAAATTTTATTTATTATTGTAATTCCTACCATAATAACTTACCTTGTTAAAAATTGCCATTTTTTGCAGGAAGAAGGTTCAGGGTGAATTACGTAGTTCCATTTTTTCTAACATAGGCATGATGAATAGACACATGGAACATGTGCCCAATGAAAAATCTAGTTTAGCTTTGGCCCCGAAGGTGGCATGCCCTCATTGTGATGTTAATTGCAAAACGTACGGAGAATTCAATAAATATCTTACAAATAACCACGGGATTAAGATAGAAATCGAGAATATTCAATTTAGTTCAATGGAAGGTATAAACTGCAAAACATATTTGTATTACTTTACATTAATTTTCTGAATTTAAGGAAATAGAAATATTATGCTTTTACAAGAAGTTTTTATGTGCATGTTAATTTGAAATCTTCCATAACGAAGGCCTTGTATTTCAATGACTCAACTATAAATGCATAAATTGTAGGGGGTATCTTTTTTTTATAATACTCTTTACGCATTAACAATTGTATTCTTTCGCTTGCAGAATTCTAGACCTGGAAAGCGCTAAAGGAATCAGAAACGCTTTCAAGGTTCATAAGGAGATCAGTATCGAGAAACCGTTACTACTACGTCTGCCATCAATCGGGTGTTACACACAAATCACAAAATCCTAAAACAGCTAGAGTTATAAAGTCCGTTAAAATAGGAAAGTGCTGTCCTGCTGTAATTAAGCTTAAGGAAGATGATAAAGGAATTCAGGTCTTTTATCAAAAAACCCATACTGGCCATACACAATCTTATGAATTTGCTTACATGAGTACGAAGATGAAAAGAGCGTTTCTCGCCGGACGTGTCAGAGATGGAATTCGTTATGATCGTTTTAATAATCCTATAATAGAACCTCTTCGACTAGGAAAGAAGAAAAGGCGAATTCGAGCACCAGAGGCAAATGATGCAGTGAAAGAGGCAATTTCTGATTTTAAATTTGAAACCTTTGATGACAGCGAACTTTCAATAGTTGCTAATGAAGAAATTTATGAAAATCCCGATAGTCTCGAGATTGATTCTATTCCTGTTGAGAGTCTTAAAAGTGACAAAGAACGACTTCTGGAAAATTTTGAGAAACTTCAGGAGTTAGTGAAATGTATACCAAAAGAATTCCTCCCTACAATGATTCATGATACTGAGCGTCTAATCACAACTGCAGAAAGATTGTTACAACCAAATCAGAGAGAAGAGTAGAGACTATCCATTTTTATTTGTTATAATATGAGTTTAATTGTGTCAAATGAACATTTTATAATTTAAAGAGTATGTAATCATAAACAAAATCTATTGTATTGTTTAAAATTGTCAGATTAAATTAAATACTTAAAATACTTTATAATTTGAATCCCAGTTTTCCTGACAAAGTTGATTTTTTTATGTTTCACGTGAGGCGGCCTGGCGTGGGACTGAATCTGTGCCAATATCGATGGGCGGATTAAAACCCATTAAATTCTTGAAAATCATATTCAAACTCCTTTAATGGAATTTCATTTCTTGATACCCTTCGAAATATTATGAAATCACTTCAAATAATTGAAATCCTCGGAAATCTTATAAAATCCCTCGGAATCTGTGAACAGAATGTTTTTAAATCCAAAAAATATGATAAAATCCCGTGAGATTACATGAAATCTGATATTCTTTGAAATAATTAAAGTGTTAAGAAATCTTTCGAGATTCTGAGAAAATCATTAAAATACCTTATTGAGAGCTAATAAAATCGCTTCAAATGATGTATTGGCATCCTGAGAAATCTTAAAAAATTCCTTAACATCCGTTGAAATTCTATAAGAATCCTTTCACGTATTTTAAAATCCCGTGGAATCTTTAAAAATAACATAAAATCTTATAAATTCTTCGGAATCCTTCAAAATTGAAAGAAATTCTTTAGTGCAATATGAAATTTGTTTGAATTCCTGTGAAGTATCTTAGGCATGGTCTGCCGAACAGCACCGAGTACGGCATTCGACTTAGCGCATTTCATATTTTCTTGTGACATGCATGTTATATTGTTTGAATGTTATATTATATTTATAGTATGTTTATATTTTATGCTATATTTTAATGTTATATTTTAATTTGATTTTTTTCAAAACTACTTTAATATTCCTTTTCCCTGAATAAAATGAAAATTACATTTAAAGGAGATTTAAAGATACATTTGTTTTCTGAAGGATCTTCATTGAATTATTTTCAAAACAACTCCAAAATTTACTTTTTAACTTAAAATGTCATGAAATGTGATTTAGAATACATTTTTTCCCGAATCGTCTTCAGAAATTAAGTTTCGCTTCAAAGCATCATACAATGATTTTGAAACACAATCGAAAATGAATTTCATATTAAGGGCATGTGATACTTAAAAAATTGTCGATTTTACCAGTTTTGGATTCCCCTGGCTTTTTTTCTAGAATAATAAATATTTTGTCTTAAAAATTTGGGAAATGATAGGGAACATGCTAACGGACGTCCCCACACACTTTTTTGTAGGTAAATTCAAAAATGTTTTAATTTAGCAAAATTTGATTAATTTGCATAGTGCTTAAGAAATAGTATCGATTTTTTCAGCGTTAGATTCTCCCGGCTTTTTTCCTAGGATAAGAAATATTTTGCCTCCAAAATCTGGGAAATGATAGCGATCATGCTAACAGACGTCCCCAAACACCTTTTTTTGTGTTTTTTTATCAAAAGATTTTTGATATTACTAACAACGTGCGTGTATATTTCGAGGTTATGTCCGTTATAATTCACTTGAGCGTTACTTCAAAACTACACAATATTTTTGGCCGAAAAATTTGGACTTACAAATAAACATAGTAACTAATCTCCTGGAACTGACCTTGTTTTCAGGCAATCAAAAAAGTTTATTTCATAAATAATTTCCAGATTATCGAAAAGGCAGAGATGGAAAACGACGTAACCTCAAAATTATGCATATTATGCACAATAATTTTTTTTTGTTATTATCCATCAAAAAAGAGTCCGGGGACGTCCGTTATCATATTTTATAGCATCTCCGAATTCAGTTTTTCAAAATATTCATTTTTGTGGAAAAAAAGCCGGGGGAACTGTAAGTATCACATGCCTTTAAGTATTGTATTTCCATGTTAAATGAAAATTTTATTTTTCATTGCATATATAAAAGAGCTTAGTTGGTGTTTGCGATTTTTATTTATTGTAAATAACAATTAGAATTTCATATTTATTGTTTGCCATTGAGGTGGCTTTATTGTGTTTCTAAAAATATTCTCTGCAATAAATAATGTACAATTCTTGAGAGTTTCATTAAAACAGAAGTTTTACACAAACTAAACTTATCAATAATTTACACACTTCTAAAATGAAAGCTTAAATAGAACTATATAAAAAAAATCTTAGTAATAAAAGAATGATAAAGTAAATGTGCAAGGAAAGATAAAATAGCAAATACCAAATAACTCTTTTAATAAATAATTACATATTTCAAGTTTGTAAAAAAATTATATACTATATAAATTATATACTTCACTTTGAGACTATACCTTGTCTTCTTAGTACTGAAAGAATGATAAAGTAAATGTACAAGGAAAGATAAAATAGGAACTACCCGATAAGCCATTTTTAATGAACAATACATATTTCGAGTATGCAAAAAAATTACACTTATATTCTCGTTTCAAATTATATACTTCACTTTGAGGCCATGTCCTGTCTTCTTAGTAATGAAATAATCATAAAGTAAATGTACAAAGGAAGATAAAATAGCAAATATCAAATATCTCCTTTTTAATAAACAATTATATATTTCAAGTATGTAAAAAAAGGCAATTCAACCGCTGGCGACCAAAAGGGGACACGACCGGATTCAGCCTGAGAGGTATTGTCCTAAGTGTCAATTTTAAAAATCTTTCTAATTTCAATTTTAATGACTGATACTTGTAGAGAATTTCAAGTCGCATCTTTTTTTCCTCTTGCAAAAATTTATAGGTTTTGTAGTTTTTGAGATAATTGGTAAAAAGTGGATTTTTTGAAAACAAAAAATTCCAATCTTTTTTCACTTCAACTCGCGCTAATTTAGCCATTTTTCATCATTTCCCGATTTCCCCAATACAAAGTACGTGTTTAAGTCTTCTGAAACTATCTAAGAAAGAAAAACGAGAATATTGTAATAAACAAAAGTTATTAATTTTTTTTGAGGCAATGCAAAAATCATGAATTTTAACCTTCAAGCGCCTCGTTTAGCGAACCAATTTTAAGCTACGGAAAGCTTTCAGTGAGAAAGTTGTTCATTAAGGTTTAAAGAAGTTTTCTGGAAAGTTTTAGATCAATTGGATTAATAGTTCAAAAATTATGAATGTTTTAAAATCCAAGCGGTAATCTTGACGCTGCCCAAAAACGTGCCTGGCCGGCTACGTACGCGCTGCAGCGAACGACGTGAAGGTCAAGTCAATCTTACCAAAACAAATGCACAACAGTAACTCCAGATATTATCATTAAAATAATTTATTTATTAAACATTTAACATATAATATTATGCATATTATTGAACAAGAATAAATTCATCAAACAATATTTTATTAGGAACTACTTTTAGTCATTTTTGTCACTCTGTTCAGTTTCTTCGGCATCTGGATTCTGAGTTTGTACTTTTAAAAAATATGATTCGAAAAATTCTTTTCCTTTAGCGCTTAAATACTGGAAGAGATTTTTTACATCCTTTATTTTGGCAGCTTTTAATCCAATTCGGGGCGGAGGACTTTTCGAAAGATTTTCTGGTTTAAGCGTAGGTTTAAAGAAAAAAGTGGTTGGATTTTGTAACTCATAGTTGTCAAAAACATACACTTTTCCATCAGGAAAAACATGCAAAACGAACGCTTTGCTGATTTGGAAATTTTTTGGCTTTAACATTTTGCCTTTGAAACATTTTTCAAAATCCTGCAGAAGATCTTCACACTTCTCGACCATTGTGAATGAAGGTGAACGAGAATTGCGAATATTTCTACATATTCAGCTTCAGTTTCAATTCGTTCTAATTTTTTCAGCTTTTGCGAATATGTGCCAAAATTCCTATCGCACTGGCAATAGGAATGGCCTCGAACTGGAAACACATATTTAATCTCGCTTTGCAAATAAATGGACAATAAAACCAAAAAAATGAAACACTGTGTAGTTTTTATTTTGTCCCGGACATGAGTCTGAAAATAATGTTATGCTGTTGAACTTTTCTTTAGCAAATTCTTTTAATACCGCGTATTTGATAAAACTGCAAACAGAGTTAGCACCCTTCTTTACAATTCCCTCAAGAGTAGGGAACATGTAACTCTGGTTCGTAGTATGTACATTTACGTTAAATAGAAAAAGCTATGCTAAACGCAGGTAAAACTGCGCGGACACGGGTATTTTTGGTAGTGGCAAATTCTGTGCAAAATCAAATTCACAGCATAAACTATTATATTCAGAGAGTATTTGCTTTTTTAACTTCAAATAAATTTCAGCATTGTTTTTGTGATTAATTACTTCTTCGTTTACATCTCCATTTGTCTCGTTTTTGTAGCAATTATTGCACACGTCAGTTCTAGGTAATTTAAAACTGAAGCCAACATTTCGGTTAAAATACTTAAAATAAACGGTTTGACTTATTGTCAATTTAGCCCCCGTTTTTTCTTTATAATATTTTCCGAATAATTTGTAAAGTTCTACAAGATTTAATGAAGGATTATCAAAATATTTTAGGTTGGTAGAATTTCGTTTGTAATGTGAACTGTGATGTGAAATTGATTCGCAATGCTCTTCAATAATTTTTTAAAAAATTTTTTGTTAATTTAAGACAACTTTCGCGTACTCCACAAAGAAATTTCTTACAAATCGGAACATTTTCTTCGTCAGTAGGAAATAAATATATCCAATGAATTAACCGTCCTAGTTTTTCACCTGCATTCGTTTGGATAGGATCCTTGCATTTTCACAATCCTCTGAGAAACACATTTTGTTCATTATAGTTCCCGAGACTCCAAAAATTTGTATGTACTTTTTCTTGTTGCACATTTGAAAACTTTTGCTAACATTTTTCTCCACAGCAGGATTCAATAGGTTTGAAAGATTTCTCTGGGATTAGAATATCTTTAGCAATACCGTCTTTTTTAGTTTTAGACTTCGTAATTTTTTCTTTTCCCTAAAGAAATAACAAATAATGCTATTAACTTCGTCATTAAAAATTTAAAATAATTACTTTAGACTATCTACATATTATATATAGTTTAGTAAAAGAATTATTTAAAAAATCAAGAATAAAAAAGTCACAAAATATTAAATTTATGATTATAATTTATTTTAAAATTGTATTGACGGTTTCCAATCGTACCAGATTTCTGGAACATTTTTTCTTATTTTTAATCCACGAATCTTCATTTCTAGTTCTTTTTCTACCTTGTTTCATTTTAATATATTTTTCTTTTTATTTAATATTCTCAAAAATATCTAAAAAATCTCAATAATCTCAAAAAAAATGCTTTTCCAACTATTATAAGAAACAATCACTTCGCTGATTCTATGCTTTATTTGTAGAATTTCATAGATGACAAAAAAGTTACTGTTGTGCATTTGTTTTGGTAAGGTTGACTTGACCTTCACGTCGTTCGCTGCAGCGCGTACGTAGCCGGCCAGGCACGTTTTTGGGCAGCGTCAAGATTACCGCTTGGATTTTAAAACATTCATAATTTTTGAACTATTAATCCAATTGATCTAAAACTTTCCAGAAAACTTCTTTGAACCTTAATGAACAACTTTCTCACTGAAAGCTTTCCGTAGCTTAAAATTGGTTCGCTAAACGAGGCGCTTGAAGGTTAAAATTAATGATTTTTGCATTGCCTCAAAAAAAAATTAATAACTTTTTTGTTTATTACAATATTCTCGTTTTTCTTTATTAGATAGTTTCAGAAGACTTAAACACGTACTTTTTATTGGGGAAATCGGGAAATGATGAAAATTGGCTAAATTAGCGCGAGTTGAAGTGAAAAAAGATGGGAATTTTTCGTTTTCAAAAAATCCACTTTTTACAAATTATCTCAAAAACTACAAAACCTATAAATTTTTGCAAGAGGAAAAAAAGATGCGCCATGAAATTCTCTACAAGTATCAGTCATTAAAATTGAAATTAGAAAGATTTTTAAAATTGACACTTAGGACAATACCTCTCAGGCTGAATCCGGTCGTGTCCCCTTTTGGTCGCCAGCGGTTGAATTGCATTTTTTTACATACTTGAAATATATAATTGTTTATTAAAAAGGAGATATTTGGTATTTGCTATTTTATCTTCCTTTGTACATTTACTTTATGATTATTTCATTACTAAGAAGACAGGACATGGCCTCAAAGTGAAGTATATAATTTGAAACGAGAATATAAGTGTAATTTTTTTACATACTCGAAATATGTATTGTTCATTAAAAATGGCTTATCTGGTAGTTCCTATTTTATCTTCCCTTGTACATTTACTTTATCATTCTTTCAGTACTAAGAAGACAAGGTATAGTCTCAAAGTGAAGTATATAATTTCGAAAGACGAATATAAGTGTAATTTTTTACAAACTTGAAATATGTAATTATTTATTAAAAGAGTTATTTGGTATTTGCTGTTTTATCTTTCCTTGCACATTTACTTTATCATTCTTTTATTACTAAGATTTTTCTTATATAGTTCTATTTAAGCTTTCATTTTAGAAGTGTATAAATTATTGATAAGTTTTGTTTGTGTAAAACTTCTGTTTTAATGAAACTCTCAAGAATTGTACAATATTTATTACAGAGAATATTTTTAGAAACACAATAAAGCCACGTCAATGGTAAACAATAAATATGAAATTCTAATTGTTATTCACAATAAATAAAAATCGCAAACACGAACTAAGCTCTTTTATATGTGCAATGAAAAATAAAATTTTCATTTAATATGGAAATGCAATATTTAAGGGCATGTGATACTTACAGTTTCCCCGGCTTTTTTCCACAAAAATGATTATTTTGAAAAACTGAATTCGGAGAGGCTATAAGATATCATAACGGACGTCCCCGGACTCTTTTTTGATGGATAATAACAAAAAAATTTATTGTGCTAAATAAAAATTTTATGCATATGCATTATTTTGTAGTCAAGTGAATTGTAACGCACATAACCTCGAAATATACACGCACGTTGTTAGCAATATCAAAAATGAATTCGGCCGTGTCCCCTTTTGGTCGCCAGCGGTTCAATTATATTCTCGTTCCAAATTATATACTTTGAGATTATGTCTTATCTTCTTAGTAATAAAATAATGACAAAGTATATGAACGATGAAAGATAAAATAGAAAAAACCAAATAACGTATTTTTAATAAAAATTACGTTTACTTACGTTCAAAGTAAAAAAGTAAATTTTGGAGTTGTTTTAAAATAATTCACCAAAGATTTGTCAGGGAACAAATGTATCTTTAAATCGCCTTCAAATGTAACTTTAATTTTATTTAGCGAATGAAATATTAAAGTAGTATTGAGAAAAGTACTTCAAATTAAAAAAAAAAAAATAATATAAAATATAAATCTAATATAATATTGAAACAATATAAGATGTACGGCACAAAAAAATAAGAAATGTACTAAGACTATTGCCGTACTCGATTCTGCTGTCTGATAGACCCCGCCCACTGCCATGCAACCAATCAGAGTAATCTACCGGATACCAACCTAGTGTTCGGCGCCGGACATCTATACAATGCCTCCTTAAAAACATTAAGATGCTTAAAAATTCAATGAATTTCCTTGAAAACTTTCGAAGTCCTTTTTAATACTTTTAAATCCCTGAAAATCTTTTCAATTTTAGCGAAATCTAGAACTTTTTCATCAAAATTGAGTAGACCTGCTTTTTGGACCGAGTTTGCAAGACTTTTACGTGGTCGTTTGGGGAATCCCATTTCGCTTTTGCATTTTACCCTTCTACAACGTGGCAAATCATTTCAGCGAGTATTATCGCTCAACAACTCGAGAAAACAATTTCTTTTCTTTATTACTAAAATCATAGATTTATTTTTGATTAAGATAAATGAAAATCAAGAATTATTATATTTTCCAGGTATCACGTCTTCCACTATTATTAAAGAAGGAGGCTTAACATCCTTACTACCCAACCTCAGCATCAGCACCATCAGCGATGTGGACATGACAAACATCGACTCCAAGTTTCATCTTGTTCTGAAGAAAATGAACAAGAAAGACTCCACCACAAAATGCAAAGCCTTACAAGAATTTATAGAACTTTGTCGAAACTCAGAAGCATCTTCAATTGAAAGCCTACTCTCTTTTTGGGCCCGCATCTACGGACAACTAGCAAACGATGTTGAACATAAAGTTCGAGAATTGACCCAACTAGCCCACGCAGCTGTTGTAAAACGCGTTGGAAAAAATATTGCTGTTTATCTAAAACAACTGGCGGGTCCATGGTTTATATCTCAATATGACACTTATCCTCCAGCAGCTTCAGCTGCTCTCAATTCTTTCAACGAAACTTTCCCACCAAATAAGGTAGTCAGCGCAATCATTCACTGTCAAGAGGAGATTCTAAAGTTCATTTTCGAAAACATTTCAAGCCAGGCATCGCTATCACAGTCCAAAAAAACTTCTCTCTCGCCTGAAGAACTCGAAGCCAAACATCAAAGATTACTAGTTTCAAGTTTGCAGGCTTACACTTTTTATTTAAAGACAGTTCCCGCTTCGGAGATTGAAAAAACCATCGAGATTCATCGCATGATTTTGGGTAAGAACAGCAAATACTGGAAACTCGCGAATCATGAATCTATTCAAATTAAAACTGGATTCTTTAATATCTTAGCTTCTGCTATTGAGAATGCTATCGAGTTGTTAGAAAATGAAAAGAAAAGAGCAATGACATCCATTATCAATAGTCTTGATGAAACTGATCCAGGACTTCTTTCCGCTGTTTGGGAAGCAATGCTAATAGCGGTGATGAAAATAGAAAATTGGTTCGAACTCGTCAGCATCGAGAAGTTTGTTCTTCCAAAACTCTGGCGAGTTTTGAAACATGGAAGCCAGTCTTGTCCAACCATAATGTATCCGAATTTGTTACCTTTTCTCGGTCAGTTTCCGAAGTTTAATCTCGACTCGAAGGAACTATTTGCAAATTTCTTCAATAATATGCGCGAGGGATTTTCGACAAAAATAGTCAAATTGACTTATTCAGAAACATCCGCGATTGTAACTTCTTTTGTGGAATGTTTGCGATATGCTGTTGTTATAAATTCAAGCAATCAAGAGATTTGCTCGAGTCTTTTGAAGGAACAGCTGATGTCGATGATAGAGTTTTCTTTGAGAGAAAACGTCCCTTACAATAAAGTTTTCTTTTTTGAAGTGTCGCAGTTGATCCGATATTGGACGAAACAATCCAACGAATGCAGTACTTACTCTCATCTTGTAGATAATTTTTGGATAGAACTCGACCTTATTTTTGAAAAGATATCTATCGCAGGAGACGAAAGCTTCGAAGAAGGAAGAGTTTCTTCAATTTTTAATTCACAGATTGATTTTCTTCTTGCCCTGAAAAATTCCCCAGTTCCTAAACCTAGCAGGAAAGTTAAATTCTTGGATTATAGTAACGCCGAGATTGAACCGAAAACCGAAAATGTAATCCGAGAAGACGATTGGCAGTTTTTAAGCAAACTTGAGAATTTCATCAAAACTCTCTCTGTTTCCTATTTCAAGAAAACGAATTCGGAATCGTCGAAGAAGAATATTCCAAGGTTCGTTAAACTTATCTCCAATTTCGAAACTAAAGAGCTCTTTATAGCGCTCTCGAAATCCCTTAAAGACGACGCAGATCTTATGTCATTTTATGAAGTTGTAAAGAGTTGGCTCAGTGGAAAGGCAGAAGAAACTGAAGCTGGTGTTCAACTGGTATTTACCCTGCTGAAATACATCGAGGAATCGAATCAAGAAAAAGTTTTGAATTCGTTATTAAAGCTAAACAATAATTTTGTTTTGAAAAATGCACTTTTAAATGCTTTGTCGAAGGAAAACAGAAACAGCAAAGCAGTTAAATCCTGGTGTGCCAACTTCGATGTAGGATTGATTTTAAAAGAAGTTGCAGAATCAATAGTCAATTCGGAATCAAGAGATCTAGAAGTGAATAAAAAGATGATTCTATTAGTCTTTGAATCAACCGATGATGGAGTTCCATTAATTTCTAGTGAAGCAATTTTCATTCTCGTTTCAACTTTGGCTTCTGCGCTCAACAAACCCGACAGAAATTCGAAATCCATAGCGATTTTAATTTCCCAAATTCTGGAACTCACTTCGGCTTATGTGAATTTGACTGATTCTTCAATAATCGCTGCAGTATTTTTTATGCTCGAAAAGCTTTTCGAGTTCAGTATCACAACTGAGATAAAAGACGAAACTGTTCGTTGCATCTGGAAACGCAACATTACTCGAGTTGCTCAAGCCATTCCGCATTCTCGTTTCCTTGAACTTGTGAGAAATCTGGCTAATATTGTCTGGAAGAAAATGTTCGAAACGAATCCCGAGAGTGAGAATAATTCTGAAAATAATTGTGAGATAGAAGTAGCGACTGATTTTATAGAATCTGTAATTGAAAGCAGCGGATATTGCGAGACAGAGAAAAACAAGGAAATTATCAAATTGTTCTTAACAGAGTTGGATTTAAGAAAGTGGATCACAAACTTTTCTGGGATCGTTCTTTATGCTGAGATCGTAACTGGAAATCTCTACGAGAAAGTGGATAAGAAGAAAGAAGAAGTACGAGTATGGGATGAGTTTATATCCTTTGATTTGAACAACAACTTTGAAGATTATTCTGCAAAATCTTTGAAGTGGGCTCTCTTTACCACGAAGCTTCTTAACAATTTACTTCCACGAATGCACGAAGATCATCGACAAGAGGATTCCAGGTCACTTGAAAGTATCACCCTCTCCAACATTTTGGAAGTCTTCTTCAACGTGATTTACGTTTTCACACTAGGACAAATTTACCAAACATATTATAAGTCCGCAAAACATTATACGGAAGTGACGTCCCTCTTGTCTCAAATCTCTAAAGAATTCAGCACATTAAAACGATTCCTAACAATCGACCTGCGAGAAGAGATTGGAAATTTCTTCAACAATAATGTCTATGACAAAATCCTTCCTCATCTCTTGCATGTTTACCATACCGAGTTTGAACCAGACGTGACGCCTTCCATGTATTACAAAAATTACAAGACTATTATTTCAACCGAGGAAGAGAAAAGGCTCTCCTTCATTCGAGGAGTTCAAATTTTATCCCAATATTTCGATGATGAGGTTTTAGGAAACCTAGAGGATGCTTCACCAGAAGAAGCTCTGATCATATCAAAAAGCAAACTCACTCCACAGGATTTTAAATTAATCGAAGATTTGGATCGAGTCATGAACTCTCCAAAGGGAAATCCTTGCGCTTCTTTATATGATAGAGTGATTTCCAAATTTGATTCAGACGTTTCATTGGCCTTGGAGATGATAAATAGTTTTACGAAACTGGTAACTATTCATCCAACGAAATTAACCACTGACCACTGGGATTTCATCATGACGTCGATGGTAGAACTTCAAGTATCCATTCTTCAAACGATAAAGTGGTGTCAAACTCAGGAACAGCAATTTTACCCGATGCGTGTCTCTGCTCTCGTGATAGCTGTCAGCAATCTTTATTCGGCAGTTCAGAGTCTGATGAACAAACATGAAAAGGAGCCAATCTCAGAATTACCTCCTGAGTTACTCGACGAATGGAAGAACGTCTTTCTAATCCACACCCAGGCTGGAATTTCTCAGATCTGGATCAGCATTAGTGGATCATTAGCAAAAACCTATGAAAAGTCAACTTCATCTCCAACAACTCTAGTTCTTCTAGACACCGTAGGAACTGCTATCAAGTTTGTCGACGGGGACATTTTCTGCCAGAAACAAGAGGAGTCTCGTATAAATCCCCTCACACCAAATGAAGTCATTCTCTCATCATTGAAATTGATGACATCTCCAGTTCCGAGTTTACAACTCGGAGGTTACTTCATGCTGGATCACTTGATTCCAGAACTGATTAAACAGGACAAGGCTGCAATTCTAGACGATAGTTTTGATCCAAAGTCACTCAACCTCGCGAAATTCGAAGAGATTCTTTCAAGTGTTCAGAATATTGTTAAGTCGATGCTGATGGATTTCAAGCTCTGTGACATGATAAGTTGTACGATTCAACCTTACACGGATTCGTATACTTATACTCTCGGATTTTTATTAACCTGGAGTGTCCTTCTGAAGATGTGTGCTAAAGCTCATGGGGATTTGCGATACCAGTACGCAGAAATACTCAAGGATAAATATTTCCCTTGTTTGATGGAAACTATCTTCAAATTGATGCCCGTAGAGCTTCTTCAGGATAAGAAAGCAAAGGCGCCAAAGTTGCTTGCAATTTTTAGGAGCCGGCCTTCCTTAGAGTTTTCAGAAAGCTGGACGGAGTGGAGACTGGATCATATAGCATGCTGGCTATATTCCAATTCTCTGAGGTTTCTTCCGGTTTTGGTGAGGCAATGGTGGAGCACAACTGATAGCAGAGTCAGTGCTGCTATTGACAAGATCACATCGATTCATGTCAGTCCGATGTTGTGTCAAGAAGAGCTGCAAAGCAACAAGTTTGAGAATATTGAAAATATGCAGGTGAAGGTTCTCCCATCAGCGAGGGAGGTGATTGCTCTCTATCAGATGGATGAAACCAAACTGGAATTGAGCATCGTTCTTCCAACTAACCATCCTTTGGGAGCTGTGACGATCACACCTTGTCAGTATGTGGGGGGAACTGCGAATTGGAGAAATTGTCACATGCAATTGTCAATTCTTCTGACTCATCAGAATGGATCGCTTTGGGACGGTTTGATGCTCTGGAAAACTAATCTCGATAAAAGGTTCGCTGGAATTGAAGAGTGTTGTATTTGCTTCAGTGTTTTCCACATCAGTACCTACCAAATTCCGAAATCATCCTGCCACACTTGTAGAAAGAAGTTTCATACTAACTGTTTATACAAGTGGTTCAACACGAGTCAAAAGTCATCCTGTCCGATTTGTAGGAATGTATTTTGAGATTTAAAAATTTCAAGTGTAAAGTGCAAAGTAGTTTTAGAACCACGGTTGATGAAAACCAAAGACTTCTGGGAAGACTATTTGATAGATTTTGCAAGAAATTTTTAATAGATTTGAGTTTTCGGAGAGAAAGAGAAAACAGTATTTTAAATGGAGCATGTTTTAAATATTGTATTTGTGCTTCGAAGGTTGTTTAATAAGATTCAAGATATTACGTTATAATGTTTTCGTTTTAGGAAGTATGAGTCTGTACTGAATGGCGAAGCTTAAATTAGTCTAGTGACTCAGAAATAAATTCTTCTGGAGATCTTTGAGTTAGAATGTTTGTTTTTTATTGAGTAGATTTTCCTGTGATAATCGTTCGTTTTATGTGTTTTCTTTAATAATGTATTGAAATTTCAAACTGCTACCCATCGAGGGGTTGGTAAGTTGGTCACTCTTGAAATCTAATGTGCAAGTCTTCATAAGATCTTAACGTTTTTGTGAATTCCTTTAAAGCTATTGAAATATTTTTAAATCATTGAAATTTTTATGAATTATTTTGAAATATTTTTAAAACTGTTAATGTCTTTGAGCTATTTGTAAATTATTTTGAAATCTGTGCAATTTTTTGCAAACTTTTGAAACATTAAAAACTATTTTGGCGTCTTTTTAAAACTTTGGAAATCTTTAAAAACGGTTTTAGATCTTTGAGAGCTCTTTTTAAAACTCAATCATTTATGAAATCTATCTACCTTGTAAATTATTAAACAAATTTTTTTAACTTTTGAAATATTTGTGAATCTTTTTGATATTTTTGTGTAATTTTTTGAAAAATTTCGAACTCTGAACATTATTTGTAATCTTCGCGGATTCTTTTCAAACTTTTGTGAAATGTTTCGAAATGTTTCCAAAATATTTGAAACCTGTGAAATTCTTAAAAAAATTTTGTGAAATGTCCTGGAACTCTTTTGAAATATTTTTAATATTTGTAAAATCTCAAATATTTTTGAAATATTCGATTTTTTTTAATATTTTGAAATTTTTATGAGATGTTTTTAAATCTTTTTAACATGTTTAAAATCTAAATTTCGGAAAAGTCTGTGTAATGTATTTAAATTCTTTTGAAAACTTTGGAAATTTTTCAAATATTTGTTCATTTGAAATAGCTAATTTCTTTAAATAATTTATTATTAATGTAATATTAAAAGTTTATACATTGCAATTTCAAATGGGCTCGCGCTTTTCGGAGCATGTGCAGTTGAGAAGTCGCGATCCGTTAGCTTGCATGCATATCAGTGTTTTGGTATATGTACGACGTGACAAATATAACATTTCCTTGAAATAGTACAATTTGCCAACTATAAAGCAATATAATAGAATCAAAAAACGACTCAAATATTTCACAGAATAGTGATTTTTGCACCATTGAGTCGTGACCATGCTAGGATAGGTGTAAATGTCAGGATGGTTAGTATAGTTTCCACATCTTCATGTAGCAATGCATACGCCTTTTCGGAGAAAATATTATAAACGTAAAAGTAAGTTATAAAAGTCTAAATAATAGTATTTTTCAAGTGTAGAATGCATTTGCGCAAATCAGTCGTCAATCAGTAAAAAATGGAACATGGCTGGAAGAATACATTCTATACATGGTAAATATTACTATTAATATATTACTATATATGACATCATGCTAAAATACCCCAAGCCAACCAAGGATGGCTTTCCGCTCTTCGGGCTTCTTTCTTTTAAATGATCAGCCACTGACGCGGGCGTGACCGTAGGAGGTTTCAAATAGGTGAACTTTGAAATAGGTGGAAGTTCACTTTATTTTTGAAATCTTTCAAATCTATGTGAAGTATTTTAAAACCTTTGAAATATTTATGAATTCTTTTTAAAACTTTGTGCAATTTTGTTTAATGTTTTGAAATATTTGAAACATCTTTCAAATCTTTGTGAATTATTTTGAAATCTGTGAATTCCTTTATAAGTCTTTGTGAAAATTGAAGTACTGTGAAGTTTTTCTTATTTACGTGGATTCTTTCTTTTTAAGGGTGGAGGGATCTCCACCTCCACCGCGATCTCAAGTTATTTTTGTCAAGCCACGTCTATTGGATGCCTCAGAATTGTATCGATACGCCACCTGTACGCAACTTTTTCAACTGCGCATGCGCCGAAAAAGGTGCAGGATGGCCATTTTAGTCGAAGAATAAAATTTCCGGTTCGCAAACATTTCTGACGGTCAACAAAATTAAAAAATGCGAAGTCAATATTTACACGTATAAAATGAAAGTTGGGTGCCGATAAACAGCAAAATCTAGAACGTTTAATTTTTATAAATTATACAGTTCAAAGATTCAAATTCAGTACCAAAAATATAAATCAACGTTATAATTTTCACTGTTCTAAATTAAACAATTAATCAATGAACTTTAAAACTTTCAAAATTATATTATCTTAAGCAATTTTAAACTAGAAACATTAAAAACTGAAAAATTAAATTTTTTAAAACTTAACACTTCTTAAATTAAAAGTTAAATTATTTTCATTTGCAATAGTTTAAACATCCTTAAAAAGCTTTAATATTTGATTTCAAAACCTAGATGTTGTTTGAAATTTTTTCAAATTTTATAATATTTTTGAATTTAAAAAATTCTAAATATCTTTTAAAATTAATCGAGTTTTCCTACAATTTTTAGAAGATCCTGCTTATTATGTGAAGAACAACATTTGAGTCATTTTAAGTTTTGAAACGATTCAAAATTAGTTTAAAATTTGAAATGATTTCAAATAATTTAAACGAGGTGTATGTACCGACAAATTTAGGCTATTCGTTCCAAGATGTCGGTGCTAATGGACACTCCTTAATCTAAAAAATAATATGTAGATATTTTCAGATTTCAAATAAAAAATGTAGAAGCTTTTCAAGAATGGTGAAAGTCTTCAAAATAATAAAAACATTTTATTGAGTTTTCTAGGAAA
The DNA here is from genome assembly GCF_010883055.1 of Belonocnema kinseyi. NCBI lineage: Eukaryota > Metazoa > Arthropoda > Insecta > Hymenoptera > Cynipidae > Belonocnema > Belonocnema kinseyi. The sequence continues at coordinate 60,608,952 of NC_046659.1, forward strand.
ATTGAAAATGATTTCTCAGGTAGAAAAATTATTTTAAGATAATATTTTAAAAAGTTTCCACAATATTATATTAAAATAAATAAATGTATAATTATTGATTTTTTCCTAAAATTTTTAGAAAATCCTTAAAATTTCTTTAAAATATTCCAGATTCTCTTTTGAAATTCTTTAAAATAATTATTCAAAATGAAACATCACTTTCAACTTTCCTAAGAGTCTTAAGGGAATATTTTTTTATTCGTTTGAAACCGTTCACAAATCTTAAAAAGTTTCAAAATTTTCATTTAAAATCAGCAAAATTCTACATTTTGTTTTGATGTTAACACTTCGTTTAAAATATTTTAAGTCATTAAATATTTTTTCTACAAATAATAAGTGTTAAACTGTTATTTATACCTCAGAATTCAACAATTTCACTTACAAAATAATCATTTTTCAAATACATTAAAATTGTAACATTCAAAGTTTAAAAGCTCTTCGAGATTTTAACGATTCAAGGGTTTCTATGTCAAACAATACAGTTTAAAATTTTGTATTTTTAATCATTTGGTTTCAATTTCCTCGTCTTAAATGAACAATAAAATAATGCTAAATATTAAATAGCTGTTCTTTTTTTAAACATTTTTTTTTAATTTAATGGATTAGAAATTGATTATTTTAGATTTAAACTATAGTTTAAACCTAACAAAAGCCTTTAATTACGAACATATTATTATGAAACTATTTTTATTTTCGAAATAGTTCCTAAAGTTTCATTTGGGAATTTATATTTTTTTAACCCTTAAACGGCCAAAACGCCACTACCGGTACACTGCTTTTCAACGGCCAATAACTAAGACTATTCGACACTAGAAAAAATTGAGACACATATATTTTTATTGCTTAAGATCTCCTCTTTCCGACGGTGCCAATGAAATTCCTCAAAAAATTTATTTATTATCCCAAAATGCAGTTTAAACAAAAAAAAAAACGTGATTTTTCGTACCTATTTTTTTTGTGAACCATTTTCCAAAGCTTTTCGAGTCTGTAATTAACCTGAAATCTCACTAACGGGTGGAATAAATGTCTAAACTTTAAGAATCCATGGTTCAAAGATCGATTTTTCTTTTTAGTATTTTCAAAACGGCGTCTTAATGGCAAAATTTTTGTGAAAACATTCATGAATTTTTTATTCTTGACAAATTTTCCGAAAAGCGCATAGTTTTTCAATAAAAAATTTTCATAGTTCTAAGCATCGTGTAAGAGTAAAATGATTCACGAATATCTATCGTCCGTCTGCCGCAAACAAAGTTTACGTTGCCCAACTATCATCAACGTGGAGGTCGACGAATATCGATAGTCTCTTTTTTTTTAGGGATTTTATACATTTTTTTTACATTTTTTAATTTTTTTTTATGGGATGAATTTTATCAGTGTAATAAACTCAAAACAAGTCTCTATTCTTTCCACAGCATGTGGTATCACTCCCATAACCCCAGTGAAAAGATTTTCACGAGGTGCTCAAGAGAGAGTAGAACTAGGATTTCCTCGAGCTTTTTTTTTGTATAATAATTACATGGGAGGGGTAGATTTGCACGATTTCAGATGCAAAAAAGCTTCTCCA
>NC_046659.1:60610654-60642441 GCF_010883055.1 Belonocnema kinseyi
TTGATTGCAACATGTATTGCTGCTTACATTGTTTCTCAAAATTACATTCGGAAACAGCAGGATCAAAATGATTTCAACGGATTGAAATCTGAAATGAAAAAAATTCTCCATAAAAAAAAATGTTTAAATGTAAAAAAAATATATAAAATCCCTTTAATAAAAAAGACTATCGATATTCGTCGAACTCCATGTTGGTGATAGTTGGGCAACGTAAACTTTGTTTGCGGCAGACGGACTATAGATATTCGTGAATCATTTTACTCTTACACGATGCTTAGAACTATGAAAATTTTTTATTGAAAAACTATGCGCCTTTCGGAAAATTTGTCAAGAATAAAAAGTTCTTGTAATCGGCTGAGAAATACGCCTGAATTTTTCCCGAGCGTTTTGAGCAAAATTTTGAATTTTGCAAAAATTGTTCATATGCAAAATCCAAAATTTTGCTCAAAATGCTTCGAAAAAATTCAGGCGTATTTCTTGTTTGATTACAAGAACTTTTTATTCTTGATGATTATTCCGAAAAGCGCATCGTTTATTGTAAAAAAATTCATGAATGTTTTCACAAAAATTTTGCCATTAAGACGCCATTTTGAAAATACTAAAACGAAAAATCGATCTTTGAACCATGGATTCTCAAAGTTTAGACATTTATACCACCCATTAGTGAGATTTCAAGTTAATTACAGACACGAAAAGCTTTGGAAAATGGTTCACAAGAAAAAAATAGGCACGAAAAATCACGTTTTTTTTGTTTAAACTGCATTTTGGGATAATAAGTAAATTTTTTGAGGAATTTCATTGGCAACGTCGGAAAGAGGAGATCTTAAGCAATAAAAATATATGTGTCTCAATTTCTTCTAGTGTCGAATAGTCTTAGTTATTGGCCGTTGAAAAGCAGTGTACCGGTAGTGGCGTTTTGGCCGTTTAAGGGTTAATGACTAGGTCTTTCAAATTTAAACAGTTTAAGTTTTTAAGTTCTAATCTGAAAATTCTTAAATTTTGAATGGATTGTTTAAGTATTTAAGACTGCATTTTGAAATTCATTACATAAAAAATGTACGCCTAAGAAGAAAAATCTAAAATGGAAAATTTTGGAAGTAAAAGATTTTAAAATTACGCATTGGAAACTTAATGATATCATACTTGAAAAAGATAACAATTCTATTAATGATTAAAAAAAAACTATTGAACTCGAAATAGGTCAAATTTTTCTTTTAAAAATTTGTAAAACTCCCGGACAAAAAATAAATTCACCCTTATTTCCGGATCTCAAAAAATTCCCGGTGTCCCTGACCGCAGTGCGCGGTTACTCACATGCAGATATTGCGCAATATTATGTATTACAATTGGAAATGGTTCGAACGGCCTCGATTTGCGCAGTTCGTTGACGTACGACAATTTGCCAACTAAAAATCATTATAAAAGCATCGAAAAAACGACTAAAATATTTTGCGGAATAGTGAGTTGCAGAATAACGTCGCGAACGTGGTCATGCTGAAATAGATCAAAATGTCTGGAAGGTTAGCATATTGCTTGACATAGGAGTGCAGACAACTTTTTGGAGAAAATATTCTAAACGTTCAAAAATTTATGTTTAAATATTCATATTTTTAAAGTGAAGAATGTTAGGTAGGAATGTCATTCGTCAGGAAAGTTACCACATGGGACTGCAACTGTATACGACTTTTTGGAGAAAATATTTCAAACGTACATATAAGTTATAAAGGTCTGATGGTAATATTTCGTAAGTGTAGAATGTATTTTCTCAGTCACGTGCAATTCTTTTGTTGATTGATGACCTTTCTGTATCACAAAATATAATCAACCTGAATTTAAAAAATTTTGTTTGACACTGAAAGGTCGTCAATCGACAAAAGAATGGAACATGACTGAGAAAATACATTCTACAATCGACAAATATTACTATTCTGACATTTATGACTTACTTTTACGTTTAGAATATTTTCTCGAAAAAGTTTGATGGATTCTTAAAGAATGTAATGTGTACGAGGGACTTGGAATTGGAGAGACTTCACTGCATTTGAAAATATTTATGATATCTCTTGAAATCTTACGAAAACTTTCACATATTTGAGAAATCTTTTTAATTTTTGTAAAAACTTTAGAAATATTTCTGAAATCTCATTTACACTCAAAAATTTGTCAACCCCTCGTACCCTATAGTTCCAATTAAGTGATGCTGTTCTCGCAATAATAAAATAAAGCAAGATTGCTATCAGACTTGGTAAAATCATTGAATTTTATTTCTCGCACCTATTTCAGACTTAACAATTATACACTAAACACATCATTCTTGGTAATTTAGTTTGCAGCCAGGAGAATGTTTTGAAATTGAATAGAATATACCAGATTTTTACAAAAGTAAACCTGGAAGTCATGTAATTTTGAAACCGGACTTCTGCAGCAACCCTGTAAAGCCATTGAAAGGTAAGGGCACTAAAAGATCAAACCTATTTGAGTATTAAACAATGTTTATAAAATTTACTTTGATAATTGTCTTTACTACAATCTCAAGGATATTATTTGAGCCGTATTAATTTTTAGTGAACAATTAATAATTCTATTTTTTCTAATTACGCTGCTTTTAAATATAGTTAAAGAAAATTGTTTGCCCGCAGGAACAAACTTAACAACCAAAAAATAAATGAAATATTTTCGTCGATTCTAGTTCAGAAAAAGATATTTACCATCCTACATGAAACAGTAACTGATCTACCTTATTCTATTGCGTGCTTTTGAATCGCTTTTGGAGATTCTCAAAATAATTCTAAGTACAGTTGATACATTTTACAATAAATGGTTAGGAAATTCGATAAATAAATGCGGCAGACGATGATAAACAAAAATTACTATCACACGTGGATTTCAACTTACACGATGCACAAATGAGTATGCTTTAAACTTCGATAGGGTTTACGACTATTGCATTTCTTTTCGCTTCCTTCGAATCTTCATCGTGTTGTGGTATTTCGTCTTGACCTCGAATTCTAATATTGTGTTTCTCTTTGTAATCGTTAATCTCGACTCCTTTTTTTGTTAACTGCTCGTTTAAGCTCTCTATAACTTTCGTCAACTGAAAGATTATATTTAATTTGAATAATTTCATTAATTTTCTTTACCTAATTATTAATTTAGTTGACGACATCAACTATTGTGACGAACCTGTTCTTTATTTGTAACTAAAGCAGGCATCACTTCTTCAACTGTACGTTCACAAAGAATGCCGCCAATCATTCTATAACACTTTTTCTTTGGGTCTACATTTTTCAATGTGTCTATAACAATCCTACAAAATGTAAATAACTTTTAAAGAACTGGTATTATTAATTAATGATTAATTGTTAGGAAAATTGAAGTCAATAATACAAAGGCTTTTGTTTTTAAAGATATTCAAATTGCAACCACTATAAAACAAAATCTCGTCTTTTAATTCAAAAGTGTCTACACGTACCAAAAAATCCAGCTAAATCTACTGGACGTTCGGTACAAATAGCCCCTTTTCTAGCTTCCCCTATTCGTACCAAAAATATCCAGCTACTAGTACCGAAGTTATAGTTTCGATACACGTAGCCACGGTTTTTTAATTTCGACTTTAAATGGAAATATGGATGTTATATTCCAGTTTATTCAAACAATACAATTCACTTTAGTTAATACAGAAACTTATAAATATATTTCGAAACGAAAATTTCAATTTCCACCAAATTATCATTCCAATATTTTACTAATACACACCTTCATTTAAAATTACTAAAAACAGTAAATAAAAGTTCAAGTTCACCTTCTAAATTCTCTCTATAAAAAAAGATTATATTGCATTCTATTTTTGTAATGTTTATGAAACGTGCACATGGGAATTGCGCCGAAAGACTTTGAATCAAAAATAAAGTATATCAAGATGATATACACACAAATAAGTTTCTGTTACTCAGTATAAGAAGTAAAATCTGTACTTTGATCACTGTGATTTAAGGCTTCCAAAAGATCTTACATTATTGTGAATTATTTTGAGTTTGGTAAGTTTTGAGGTTAGAATAGCGTGACAAGCAAAGTACTTACTTGTGTTCATTTAACTCCATTTCCATCTCGGAAAGTTTGCTAGCCATAATTCTTTGCTCATTTCGAAGAGTCTGAAACCCTGCGAATATTTCTTCATTAGACTTTCCACCTTTCGGCGACGATTTCAAAGATTTTTTCTCGCTTGCCATTTCTACAACCGTATAAGGCTCTGCATTCAAATGCTAAAGAAGTGTCAGCGATTGTCATTTGTATGTGCGATTGGAGGGGATGAAATTACTGTCGATAAAACAGATTTGAAAATAGCTTTGAACGCCTCTGTGAGTGGGAATTCGAACTATTTTATCCAATTTTCAAAGCCCGGGATTTTTAAATTTATATCTTTCGAGACGATTTATTTAGAGGAATACATTGTGATAAATTATTATTTTTAAGTAATGGATATTCCTACTATATGAAACACGATTGAACACGAAATATAGTGATTTTGTACATGTTTTTTGCAATTAATAATTTAAATGAGAAAATAATATTTTGAGAATATTTGCGATCAATATTTCAATTCAGCCAAATCCTTATTTTAAGAATTGTCTTTTTATACAAAAAACGCTCAAGGATCAAATTCATGAGATTACTTTATATGAAATTACTACATATTTTAATTTTAAATCATTCTTTATCATTTAGCAGAAAAAAAAGTTCTCGCGATCATCGAACTCAAGTCGAGTCTTTCATCTAGAAGCTGTATAGGTTATGGAAACGAACAAATCGGCAATATGGCCGACCAGATGTGCAGCAGTAGGGTGTCACGGTGGTGTTAGTGTCGCTTTATTTATGTCAAATTATCGCAAGTCCTGTCCAAATCTCGCGTGTTTTCATGGGATCAGTGAGATATTGTGCAGAAGCAGAAACACATCTTGCATGAGGGCCTAGCACACGCTCTCCAGTGCAGCAACCATGAAGTGAGTACATTTTTTTTGATAAGTTCGACCTCCTTCCGAGGCAGAGCACGGCTTCTTTTTTGTTCGCCCCGCTCATTGTTTATGCCTCTTGTCCCGGGCGAGGAAACCTGGGAGGAGGAAGATTGCCCGGTTTCGGATGCCCATCCAGGCTCATCATCGATGAAGAAGGCCGGGAATTTGTCCCATTGAAATGTTGTGGTTTTTTCGAGTCCGTACAATGTCCTCGGGAGGTGATTGCCCTAAACATATATACCGTGGAGCGTGCTCGGAAACGAGTATTTGACAGGAAGATTTTGATGGTGTAGCGGATCTTGTAGTTACAACATGAGCAGGGGCCAGATGTTACCCCAGTCTCCCTCATCTTTTCGACCCCTGGTGTATTCACGCCCGCAATTTCAGCCCCATTTCACCAATTCTAACAAGGTCACTCCCTTGAATTCGACTTTTGCGATTCTTGACTTTAGCTTTCGCGATGCCTAAGGCAGCCTAAGGGCTGCGAACATCTCAGAGAATACGTTTCTGGTCAATCGGCATTCATATTTTCATTCTCATCTGATTCGGAAAATTGTGCTGTATTGATAAATGGTAATTTCTCATTTGACGGATCGAGTTCTTTTCAAAAGTAGAAAGGCGAATGGAGTAAAATAATTAATTATTCTACTTTAAGCAATTAATCAAATGGTGTAGAAAAATTGTATAAATTGGTGATGATGGACATTTTTCGCAATTTCTTTTTAAAATCGAATTCTTAACAAACAAAGATAATTATCATAATTATAGTTCCATTTTAAATGTCGCAATTTGAGTTAAATTTTACCAGTTCTCTCAGTTGGAATTATATAATTCCACAATTATGTAATTAATTATAACTAAATTATAGAATTTGTACTTCTCTCTTTCAAGACCAGGAAAAATGCAAGTGAATTTATTTTTCGATCTGCGAATTAATCTGTAAAATTAGTTTGAAAAAAAAATCAGTCGCTTCACACTTAACTTGATATCACATGGAATTTTAAAAGTGTGGAAATGTGAAAGAATTCGCTTTTTAATTCTTTAAAATTTCTACCATTCCAATTTAAATTATACAGGGTTGCTACAAATCATGGAGTTTCAGAAAGTCAGGGAATATAAAACTGATTAGGGAAAATCAGGAAGTTTAACACTGAACAGGGAATGTCACGGAAAACCTGACGAGTCAAGGAATTTTCGATAAACTAAAATTAAATTTAATTTATGCTATTGAGAGTTGTTCAACAATTTTCTTAAAAATTAATTCTCTTTCGTAGAAATTGCATCTTTCTTTTGTTACAACCCACAACTGGTTGGTTGAAAATGAATCTGTTTTGGTTGATGATTCAACGATTTTGTTTATAATTCGTGTTTCGTGGTGAAATTCGTCTGCCTTTGGTTTAAAATTAAAATCTTTTAGTTGAATCTAGTCGATGATTCATCATTTTATTTGCAAACCTTTTTTCTTTGTTGGCAGTTTAACTGTTTCGTTGACAATTGACTTTATTTAGTTGAAAATTTATTTGTTTATTGACATTTTAACTGTTCTTTTGGGGGTTAAAATTAAGATTTAACGAAATTTCGCTACGAATCACCGGATTTTTTCGGTACGAATAGGGGCGCTGGAAATTTGGCTGTTTGTTCCGAATTTTCGGTACGAATAGTCGGATTTTTTGGAACGCTCCTAAAATTAATATACTCGTTTTCTTTTTTTGGTTGATAAATTAATGTATTTTGTTGAAAATCTGTCTTTCTGTAGAAAGTTGATCTTTTTTTTTTTAATATTCATCTTCATTTTAGTTAAATAATAAATTCTCTGGATAAAAATGTAACTATTTTATTGTAAATTAATCCTTTACAATGTAAATGCAAATATTATTAAATATTTATTTTTTTGTTGATGAAAATTTGATTATTTTGCCACAAAGTCCATATTTTTGGATTGAAAATTCAACTGTTTTCCAGAAAACTCATCTTTGTTGCTTAAAAGCTCAACATTTTGGATGAGATTTTTTTTCTCTTATTGATTGAAAAATATTTCTTGGTTCGAATTTTGCCTATTTTAGTTGAGGACTCAACAACTTTGTTTAAAATTGTTTTTATTTTGTTTAATTCAAGTCTTTTTTGTTTAAAATAATAATAATTTTTGTTGTAAATATCAACTATTACACTTTGTTTGAGTTAAAAAGTCAACTGTTTGGTTTAAAATTGATGTATTTTATGTATGTATTAATTAATTTGTGGGTGGACTGTTATCAAATGCTGCATGATTGCTGTCACCAAAAGTGTTTTAATTAAATTGAGAACCGATTTTTTTTACTTTAACATTGTTGATTTACTAGGTGTAAAGGTTGTTTTTATTCCCGAAGGAAAAATTAAGAATTGGTCAGGAAAAAGTTCAGGGACAGTCAGGACATTTCGAAATTGGGATTTTGTAGCCCCCCTCAAATATGTTTTTGGTATTTGACGCGGCGTTTTACTCCGAAATTATAAAGTTTTAAGCTTTGCTAATTTTAATTTTTTTTTCAATTTTGAAAAGTTTGATTTTGAAGTTCAGTTTGAGCATACATATTCTGATTTCAGACGAATAATTTCTCATGTATTTCTTAATTTTTATTTATTTATCGATTTTGCATATTTTATGAGTGTGAGATTCAAAGTTTTAAAAATTGACTTTTTATATATTGATAAAATATTTGGAAATAAATGATTGTGTAACTGTTTGCGGTTTTTTTACATTTGTTTGAAGAATATATCGCCTTCAATTTTTTAAAGATTCCATTCAGAAAAATGTGATGATAACGTAAAAATAATGCATGAAATGCATTATTTAAGGTTGCGGGAATAAAATACCAAGGAATAATAGGTTATTTTTATTTAATATATTGAACTTTGAATCATATCAGCTTGTAGATGGAACTAGCTTTCAGAATCATTCATTTCTTAAAGTTAATACCTAAGTAATATTCTTTAAATTCAAGTGAATTGTATTTATTATTATCACAGATCAAATTACAATAAGCGAATTGAAAATCTATCTCCATTTTTTACAAGAATTTTTTGTTTTCCTAAATGTCGCAAACTTTGGATTCTTTTTTTTTCAATTTACGTTTTATAATTTTTCACTAATTAAAAGTTATGAGAAATAATGAAATAACCTTACTTGACAAATAGGATTGTTGTAAACTACAGGCATTTGTGGATTTTTTTAAAAAGTTTGTATCCTATTGAAAGTTGTAATTTTAATTAATTTTTTTAGCAAGTGTAATATTTGTGTTAAACATGAATATTAAATTCAAGATTGCAATAATTTCATTAATAATATTTAAAAAAAAAGATAATCTTGAATTGAAAAACATTTGAATCTGGAAATATTTTAAATCAAGTAAACAGGAAATAAATCCTATTTCTTTTTAACTATTTCCAGAATTCGGAGTTAAAAATGTACCTACTGAATTCTTAATAATATAACTTTCCGAAACGTGATATCGAATATGATATAGTTAAATACGTAACGAAATGTAACATTTACTAATTTTAATCTTAAAAATCTTAATCTTTCAAGCAAAGCTTCTTTCAAACGATGTTCTTCCTCCTTTTAGTAAACCACCTGTAATATGATCCCTAGTTTCTGAAGAGATTATATGTAATTAAATCTCGCTTTTCTTTCTTTTACTTCGTAATACTATATGTGTGAAATGCATGGCGGAAATGACAGTTTAATGAACGTCGAGTGAAAGTTGTTACACGAAATTAGGCATTAAAAAAATATCTTTATCGAGCTTCAATCATTCTGTAACCCTTATTCATTAAATATCAAAGATTGTATAAATAATATTAATAACTCAGTATCTATAGTCCTAGGAAAGTGAATAAGAATTTTTCAATTTGGAACACATTTAAATAGTGCAATTTAGGAAGCGAGTAAAGATTTTATTAACTTTTATACGAATATTACATGAGTTTTAATTACGACCTGCAACAAAGCGTATGTAGGTTTGTTTTCATAATTAAACCGAAGGCCTCTTTTATTAGAGCGATTTTCTAGATTGAATGAAATATTCTCTTTTTCACACTTTTTCTGATTTATTTTCTATATTTAGTAAGTAAATTTGCAGGAATTGAAAATATAATTGATTAATTATTAGATACTGCTTTTCTTGTAACATTGAATACACTACAAGTTGGTATGCTATCAAAAGATTTTTCAAGAATTTTATTTATCATTTGAAGATTATAAACTGCAGTAAGATGTACCTATTAAAATTTATTTTTGTCCAGTTTTTTTTTATCGTTTTATAGATTAGACTTGAGCTAGGGAAATTATTGCAGGTGTTTCTTGGTTCTTCCAGACTGGTATAGAATTACAGATCTGCATCTGAATCATCACTGCACGAGAAAGTAATGATAAAGTATCCGCATTTTTGTGATCATGATTCAGTTTGCTATACGCAATTCGATTGTAAATTACTTGACGACATTTTGAAGTCGCACAGCTCACTTTCCTTTACTAAGCATCAAAATTTTCCCACCTGGTGGACTTTATGTATTATATTACTTCATCAATTCTTGTTGATCTAAAATTAACCCTTTTTTAAAAAGAAATAATAACTTCCGTAGATTGCACATAACACATTGCGTGGATTTTTTTTTAAGCTTCGTCTACATGTTTGAAAAATGTTCTATTTATTTAAAAGAGATGCATTCATGTAAATTAATAAGCTGTAAATATGAGAACTGACTTTAATTTGTGAAGGATTTCGACTTAAAAGAGGCATAAATTGATACAAGTATAAATTTTCAGACTTATCTGATAATAATTGCTCGTAAATATTATTTGTCAGTTGAAAGTATAGAGTATGTTAAGCACATTGGTCAAGTTTGGTTTTTAAATTATTGTTTGAAAGCCTGACTTGATATGAAAGAAGCGAGTGTATTATTTGCTAATTATATATTGAAATTTTTTAGGGTGGAAGGCCTTATTGCGTCAATTTTTGCTCCTGTCTTTTGGAGAATAAATTCTTTATAGAGTTACTTAAAGTGTGACGAGAGTTTGTCGGAGGGAGAGTAGAAACCTGAGGGGCAGTGTTTACTTACCTGCCTAATTATTAGCGTGAACACGTCCCCCATATGCTTCTTGATGGTGTTATATGGGGTGACTGAAGGTAAAGCCATACTCGTGGTCAAGGGCATCTGGTCTGCTACTGTCTAAAGATTACCATCTTCGTATCTTTATTGTGATGCAGATGCAGTAAAACAATTTCTAATTTAAGAGCCAACTTTAGAGATCACCTTCAAAATATATTTTTTGTTTTCATTTTATATGTTTTCATTAGCAATTATTCAGTTTATTTTAAATTTCAGGTTGGGAGCTGGGAGGGAAACCAGAAAAATCGAAAAATAACCATGAATTTATTATTTGTTGGCTGGAAATTTGTTTAATAATTCTCCGTTGAAACATTTATTCAATCACTTTAAATTTTACTTTTGATATCAAGCGGCATACTATGGAATTTTTTAAGAGTTCGATTTTAAAATTTAGAATTTTCAGCTCTTCAAAATTTACAAGTTTTGTATAATGTTTAATTTTTGAATTTCTAACTTATTAGTGGATATTAACTTGTTGATTTTTAATTTTTTAATCAGTTGCAGTTTTTCATTTGAAAATTGGACCAATTTAAACAAATCGAATTTCCATAAAGAACGTACTTGAAATAATTTATTTCTGTGCAGCTAATTGTAAAATAATTTTATTTTTAGGACCTCAAATTTAAAAAAGAAGAAGTGTAAATTTTTTTGTTTGAATTGTTTCTTCTAGCTCGAGTGTGTATTGTGTAATTGTGTAATATTATATTTTTGATTTTTGAATATATCAGTTGTTAATTTTGAGTTCTTTGGTCTGATATTTAGCTTTAGTTCCTCTTTCAGAATCTTCAGCTTTGAAACTTTCAATTTGAACTTTAAAATTTTAATAGCGGTATTTAATTTTTACGTTTTTAATTTTCAAAACTTTCCATGACTTAAACTTGAAATTTTGAAAGTTTTTAAAACATTTAATCGTGCATTGTGAAATATTGTGAGCATTCAGTTTGATACTGTTCAATTCTAACAACTTAAATTTTTTAATTGTTTAATGTCGGAAGCTTAAATTTTTAAATTGGAACGTTTTCCAACTTAAAAGCATTTAGTTTTGTGTTTCTGATTCTAAAAAAATTAATTTTAACGGAACTTAACTGCAGTATGTCCGTATAGAACTAGATAACCAAAATTGTTCAGAAAATTATTATTTACATTATCAAATTATTATTGCTTATTGAAATGTTTTAGGTCTTTCGCCGAAAAAACGTATGTCACAGAGCGATACCGTTATACTAAATTTTGATTTTCTCGGAACAATTTTGTTCTCATCCAAATTTTTATTATTATTCAGCATCCCCGTATCTAGGGAGCAATTTTTTTTGTAAACACTGTCGGAAGCCGAATTTTAAAACTGGTAAAACTAAAATAAACATTCTTGGACAATTTACTGTGAATTTGAAAACTTTTTTAGATTAAATGTTTTTCACCTACATTCAAAAAATCAATATTTTAGAAGTAAGTTTTAATTTCTATTGAAACTGACGATTTTATATTTTTCATCGCAATCCGTAGCCGAGCCTGCTCCAATTTCGATATCACATAGTGGTTTTTCGTTTTCCTGAGAAGGTCTGATTTTGTTCGTTATTTAGTTCTATGCTAAAACCCTTCAACTCTAAAGTTACACAATTATGTAGACATATATCGTCAAAAATTGAAATTATGCAATATTAAATTTATTTGAATTCAAATAGTTTTTTAAATGTATTTATAAAAGAAACCCTGTGTTTAATTTGAGTTCCTCCATTTTCAGGCTGTTCAGTTTTTAAAACGCGAACTTTTAATTTTTAAAGATATATCTTTTTAAACTTCCCCTTTCCTATAAATTATAACAGATTAGTAAAATTTTATAATAGGCAATTCTATGTAGAACTTAGAGGTAGAATTCTAAGGAGAATATATTCAAGAATATTCCATTTTGAAAACTTGCATCGAGTTAAAAATTTTGTAAGTTTCTAAAATAATATTTGGTCAATTTTTACGGTTCCGATTTGATTAAAAATTATTCAGTTTTTAAGGTTTCAATTTATAAGTTCAAATCCTTCATATTTAGATTTGTTTCACTTTAAAATATTTCAATCCTTTTATTTTTTGTTTAATTGTGAATACTTACATCAAGTTTGAGATTTTTCAGTTTTTAAGGCTTTATTTTTAAAATTGTAATGGCCAGTGATATTTTTTGAAACCCGAGAAAAAACTTCAAATAGTTTTATGATGATTCTACTGGTCGCCCTGTTTTAAATCTGTGTTGGTTATTTATAACAATAATCTTTTACTCTGATGGATTTTTAATCTCTCCCAGAGTTTCTCTGTAGTTTCAGGACCTATGAGGAAAAATTACTGAGGGGCGGTGCAAAACAGAATGCAGGAATATTAAAAATTAGCTATAAATTCCGAAAGTGCTAAATTTCTTGTGAGATAAAGTATACATGGATAAAGGTGCCCAATATATTTAATTTTGAAAAATTCTACTATAGCTTGATAAACGTTTAAATCGTCTTGAGTAATTAATAATATATTTGAATCATTTCCTATTTCTTTTCAGTCTTAATACCTTTTTGATAGTACTTTATTGTCGATTAGAATTCAAATAAAAAAATAAACATTCTATTCAAAAGAAAGAACGGGATGAGTAGGCGTACTGTTGAAACTAACATCAGATTCATCTTATCACAAGGAAAGAAAGCTGCAACTGACATAGCGATGAGAGATTCGATAGGTAGAATCAAACTGTTCTGAAAGGAATAATCCAACTTCCGATACCTTTTTTTATTCACAAATTCATCTCTACATAGATTCTTTGCATGAGAAATCCGAAACTAAAAGTAATTTCTGTTTAAATTATTGCGCTGATGAGGTAGAACACTTTTCCTGATAAAAAGATTTTGTATTTGTGTCCACGCAAGTTTTTGGGATAAGAAAGTAACAGAGGTTGCTATAGAAATGTGCACTTGCGTCTAGTCGATTGACAAACAAGGGGTGTACATAGTATACACAACATTCCGATTTTTCATCCATTCTCACTGCGAATTTCGAATGTTTGACTGTGAAAAGGAATTTATTGTACAGAAAATATTTGGAAAAATCAAGATTATTTCATCTTGATTTTTGTTTAGTGAGCAACATTGGGATTAAAAGAAATTTTTTTTTGCTTCATATTATTTGTCAAGGGCTTTAAGTTATTCTGAAGAATAATTTTTTTTTCTTGAATTGTCTTTACATCTGATGTAGAACGTTGTAAAACCAATTATTTTAATTATTAAATCAAAGAGAATATCTTTGAGAATATTCTTCTTTTTAGGATTTTTAAATTTTCTGTAGTAAAAGTTGGATAGAATTTTGAAGGCTTATTTATAGGCCAAAGTGTTTTTGGGACTTCTTCAACCTTCTGAAAATTATTTTTTAATATGCAGTTATGATTAGGAGGTTTTTAGTTTTTGATTTAAAAATAAATGAATATTTTTGCAATTGAAAGAAGAGGAAGTTTTTAAGAGTTAATTGAGACCAAATCATTCTCAGATAGTTCATTATTATGAGTCTTTCGAAATGGCGAAAAATTTTCAGAGCATGAATAGAGACGTTTCGCTGGGTGCAAATGTATTAAAGCTGGGCGAATTATTACGCGGTGTAGTATTATTCAATGTTGAGAGTACCTACATACTTGGATGTGCGTTATGAATAGAGCGCCTATCCTATATATGGTTCATGTTTCAACTAATAATTAAAAGTCGACGACCGATATATACTGGGTGATAACATATTTTACTTATTTTACCTGTTTTCTTTTTTCCAAAGTAAACTATTGACTAATGGAACTTCTATATTTAAATTTATGAACAATTATATTGCTTTTCATGCTCACTAAATTGTAATTCTTTTTTAAAACCGAAAAAATATTTGCAAAATTCAAAAGTATTTTTACCTTTAAAACTAAAATCCATGTAAGATCATTTATTTAAATCCGGGTAGCCGCTGGACCGGGAAAATGGTGAAATGATAATAGTTTTCTTGGACTGGGAATGTTTTTATTACTGAATAGGGAAATCTATTCAATCGGCTTAAGTGTCTTTTGTCATAAAACTGCTTACTTAACAAATTCCATAAAAAAATTGTGTTATTTTGCGCCATTTTAAGCCTTTTTCAAGCCTACTTTTAAAATCATTTAATTTTTAAGGACCTAATTAAAACATTGTTCAATTATAATGTCTTCAATTTGAAAATTTTATTTTCAGTACATTAAATTTGTAGTTCTTTTGTTTAGAACGTCACAATTTGTTCAGTTGTACAGTTTTGAATCCTTGCTTTCTAAATTTTTTAATTTGTATGGCCCTAAAATCAAGAATTGTTTTATTTTACTGTCTTCCAATTTTTCAATGAAATAAATTTTGAATTTATTACTATTAGGACTAAGTTTGAACTTTTCAACTTTAAAGCTATCATTTAATTCAAAGTTTTTTAAATCTCCAACTTAATTTTCAGCTGGTAATTTTTAAATTTAGTATGGCCTTTCGGCAATATGTGTAGGATTTTAATTTTCTCTTTCGGTAAATTTTATCGTCAAGGTATTTTTTTTTTGTCGTCGGGGTTCTTAACAGTTCCAAAGAATTGAAGGTGAATTTCAAAGAATTCTATGTTAATTCCAACAAGTTTAGAAATTATGCAGTCATTACAGGTTGTCACTTATTCACCTTTTTTCAATTTTTTTGTAATTTGTCGCCTAGTTCACCTTTTTTGGAAATTTGTCACCTTTTTTCACTTTTGTGGTAAATTTCCCATTTTTTACGTTTTGTTAATTAACAAAGTAAAATTTTATTGCCAGTCTTAATTCACAAAAACTTGTGAGACAATAATCATTTTAGTTAATTTCGCGGTTCATGCTCTTGTCACAGAATTAATCGCTGATGAAGTATGTTGTTTTTTTTTTAACAAAAGGAGATGACACAAATTTTATTTATTTAATACAAATTTTTTGGATAAAGTTATGAATATTTATATTATGAAGGATGACGCAAACTATCGAAAAATAGTTGTCAATCTTTAAAGTATTGTATTATTTAATCTAATGCAGGAATTTAATTAATCAGCCTGCACGGAAAAAAATTCTTGAGGCGAACGAGTGAATCAAGAATATATTAAACTCAAAGGAATTTTTTTTCGATTTTTCAATATTTTGGGGGTTGAAAACGGGGTGTTCCGGATGAAATAGGGGAATGAAACTTTTTTTATTGTCTTTAGACATCAGATGGAACCATTCTAAAGCATAGAATTTTAGGTCTGTATTTTAGGGAATCTGTTGGAATTTTTTTTCGATTTTTAAATATTTTGGGGATTGATAACGGGGTGTTCCGGATGAAATAGGGTAATGAAACTTTTTTTATTGCCTTTAGACATCAGATGGAACCATTCTAACGCATAGAATTTCAGGTCTGGATTTTAGGGAATCTTTTGGAATTTTTGTTCGATTTTTCAATATTTTGGGGGTTGAAAACGGGGTGTCCCGGATGAAATAGGGGAATGAAACTTTTTTTAGTGTCTTTGGACATCAGATGGAACCATTCTAAAGCATAAAATTTTAGGTCTGGATTTTAGGGAATCTGTTGGAATTTTTTTTCGATTTTTCAATATTTTGGGGGTTGAAAACGGGGTGTTCCGGATGAAATAGGGGAATGAAACTTTTTTTATTGTCTTTAGACATCAGATGGAACCATTCTGAAGCATAGAATTTTAGGTCTGGATTTTAGGGAATCTTTTGGAATTTTTGTTCGATTTTTCAATATTTTGGGGGTTGAAAACGGGGTGTTCCGGATGAAATAGGGGAATGGGATTTTTTTCAGTGTCTTTGGACATCAGATGGAACCATTCTGAAGCATAAAATTTTAGGTCTGGATTTTAGGGAATCTTTTGGAATTTTTTTTCGATTTTCCAATATTTGGGGGGTTGAAAACGGGGTGTTCCGGATGAAATAGGGGAATGAAAATTTTTTCAGTGTCTTTGGTCATCAGATGGAACCCTTCTGAAGCATAAAATTTTAGGTCTGGATTTTAGGGAATTTTTTGGAATTTTTGTTCGATTTTTCAATATTTTGGGGGTTGAAAACGGGGTGTTCCGGATGAAATAGGGGAATAAAACTTTTTTTAGTGTCTTTGGACATCAGATGAAACCATTCTGAAGCATAAAATTTTAGGTTCCGGATGAGATAGGGTAATGAAACTTTTTTTGGTGTCTTCGGACATTGGGTGAAACCATTCTAAAGCATAAAATTTCAGGTCTTTAAGTTAGGGGACTTTGTAGCATTTTTTTCAGTTTCATTATACTAGGGGTTGAAAACGAGGGGGTTCCGAATGAGACAGGGGAATTAAACTTTTTTTTATCATCTTTGGACGTTAAGTAGAACGATTCGCAAGCATAAAATTTTAGGTCTGGATGTTACGGAATTTTTTGGAATTTTTGTTCGATTTTTCAATATTTTGGGGGTTGAAAACGAGGGTGTTCCGGATGAAATAGGGGAATGAAACTTTTTTCAGTGTCTTTGGACATCAGATGGAACCATTCTGAAGCATAAAATTTTAGGTCTGGATTTTAGGGAATTTTTGTTCGAATTTTCAATATTTTGGGGGTTGAAAACGGGGTGTTCCGGACGAAATAGGGGAATAAAACTTTTTTTAGTGTCTTTGGACATCAGATGGAACCATTCTGAAGCATAAAATTTTAGGTCTGGATTTTAGGGAATTTTTTGTCGATTTTTCAATATTTTGGGGGGTTAAAAACGGGGTGTTCCGGATGAAATAGGGGAATGAAACTTTTTTCAGTGTCTTTGGACATCAGATGGAACCATTCTAAAGCATACAATTTTAGGTCTGGATGTTAGAGGATTTTTCCCGATTTTTCAATATGTTAGGGGTTGAAAACGAGGGTGTTCCGGATGAGATAGGGGGTTGAAACTTTTGCGGGTAACTTTTATCATCAAATAGACCTATCTGAAACTTTTAAATTTTAGGTCTCGCACAAAAAAATTTTTTTGTAAATTCGTTTTTTTTTAAAACGTTGCAAACTTCAGCGAGGTACGCTTGGATTAGGTAAAACGTTTAGTTAGAGGAGTTAAACATTTAGTTACTTTATGTAAATTGTTCTTGTAAATCAGTAATTTGGACAAAATTGCTAAGTTCGAAAGTTTTTTATTTTCGACAGATTATGTATAATTGTATTATCTTCAGATTAGAAAAAAAATTTAGTTGTTATAGAAATATGTTAACTTACAGTAGCCAATCTTTCGTCTGTTATCGCGAAAAGGAATTTCCCTGAAATCCATGTAATGCATTTGGAGGTCAAGTTTGTTGTTTTTATCGTGTTTCTTGATATTTCAATATAGTTATCGCCTACAATCGAAACAAATGTAAATTATTATTACTGCATCATAAACTCCATTTAATATTAACATTCGCGCACATTTTAAGTGGTAAAAAGCGTTTAATTGTTCCAAGTAAATCTCAACTGTCATTGCTCCCGATTAGACCGTCGCCATTTTATTTTGCAGCTCCCATAATGCACCGGCGCTCTTCCGATAATGGCTTCAGACACCTATTCTTAATATCCCTATTATAGCTATTAGGGGTTTGACTATACGATATCCCTGGTATATGGAAAATGGTCAAGGATATTCATTTTCGCTGATCCAGGGATCTTTCTAAATTCATTCGTTCGTTTTCAGCTAAATGTTTAGCTATAATAAGGAATAATATCCCTGTCAGAGCTTAGTTTTTTTTACCGTGTGGCATTTGATAAAACTTTCAGTTTTTATTCCAAATCCGGCAGAAAATTCTTTAAAAAACTTTAAAATAAAGAAAACGGTGGCGATTTTTCATAGCTAATTTATTTAGAAACCCTAGCATTATTCTATTCTCAATTTGTACTTTAGGGTACTAAAAATAAGTCTCTTGAAACTTTTAAAAACACGTTTTGTTTTAAATTTTTACTAAATATTAAAAAACCAGTTAAAATTGTATTTTTTCAAAGTTATACTTTCCCTGCTTCGGTTAAAAAAAAAACTTGCACATACTTACATTTTTTCATTGAAAGTCTATTTTCGAAGATAATCAACTAAAGATTTTAACTTATACTCAGTTTATCTTAAATTTTGTTTTTTATTATTCTTTCACAAAAATATCCTATCGAGCATAGAATGACATCATAAAATCGTATTATCTTGAAAAAGGTAGAATTTTATCCTGTATTATACACATTTGAGTGCAAAATTTGTTTTATGTTTGTTTGTACTGGTATCGTAACTGAAGTAGTTTCTGTAAAAAAAAACATTGATTTTCTTGTTTTAGAGAAAAAAGATTATTGTAGAAGCAACATATTAGAATAAAGAAGAAAAATTGAAATTCAATTAAATTAGTTAAAAAAAATTTATTTTCAAGAACAATTTCAACGCATTTTTTATACTAATTCACGTCGTTACCTTTAGGAATTAAAATACTCATAAATTTGTCAACACGTTATTGCCACAAAACGAAACTTCCGCCGGGTTTAGAAAGAAATCTAGAAGTTCTAATTTTTTTATCAATCTGGTAAGATACGTGTCATTTCATTTCTTTTAAAATGATTCTCTTGTTATTATTTCCCCGTCTTTTTTATACTGCTAGACACAAGACAACCAACATAATTCGACTTCTTTATCATAGATTCTTTTTAGGATTCTATTGGTATGAACAAAAGAAACTTATATTTCTATATAAAAAAGTGGTATTACGAAATGTCTAGAAATTCTCGCATATGTACTCCAGAAACTTGAAATCTAAACAAATCCGAACTTCATTTTGGACTAAAAAAAATTACTCGCGAACAAATGTTATATTAAAACTTTTTTACTCAGACTCTTAAAAATTTATATTACTCAGTTTAAAAAAAATGTCTATAGAGCAATTGAATAATTTCTTTCATTTTTAATGGTTTCAATTTCTGAATTCCGAATTTTCATGTTAAATGCTATATTTTCAATTTTTCCCTATCATAAGCTTCAATTTTGTGATTGAAATTAGATTGCTTGACATTTTTTCATTTTACATTTTTCAATGAGACAATTTTTAAGTAATAGTTAATTTGAAATTGAAACATCCAAAATTGTACAATTTAAAACTTAAGCGTAAAATAAAAATTTCAAAACCTTATAATATAAACCTTATAAAACGCAAAAATTCAATAATTGCGTGCGTAACGCGCGTGTTTTTTGGCTAGTTACTTAAAATTCTAACATTACCTGAAAAATAGGAAACATAGATAATGATATAAAAAGTTATATTTTTTATGTTTAGAAATTGATCTTTCTAGATTTGTTTTGTCTTTCTCAGGATATCTGTGCATTTTGCTTGTGTTATAGAGCACCAAAGTGTGTATTGTCTGTTCAGGACGTTTATAGGAAGTCGTGGGGTTCATATCAGAGAAAGAGAAGCGGGGAAGTCACGGTATCTCGCCACCACGTCCCTGTTCATCCTGTTGCTCTCGTTTGCAGTACTAGGTCCGTTTAAACAACAAAGCATACATATAGTGACGATGAAAACGTGCATTACCCTAAAAATAAAAAATAAAACAAGTGCAAACTCGCGAGACAGGATTGTGTTTTAAATTATCTTTCTCTGCTTTCACGTAATGTAGTTGCGGCTTTAAAAGCGAAAAGTGCAGTGTGATATTTCCTTTAAAAGTCCTACAAACTGAATTCAGAATGAGAAGGATTATTCCATGTCTCTACTTTCTGCTGCCTTCAATTTTCTTGTTAGAAATTAATCAGCTTTTAAATTCTACAACTACTGTCGTTCACTATTTCAAAGAAAATTGCGATTAAAAACTAAAAATGTTGGTTTACTGGCGAAGTCTGTTACAAAATTTAAAAATATACTTTAAGGTGTAAGTTGGACTGAAAACCGGGGAAACCGGGATTTTTTGATTCTGCAAGATGTCAGTAATTTCTTTTTACACTATTCAGATCTGAAAGCCTGATTCTCAATTCCTTAATTTTAATGTGTGTATCGAGTTTAATTAAATCTTGTAGATATGTACATTTAAATGTTTCCTTTAAATCTGCTGGTGAATAGCTTTTCCACATTTTAAAGTTTTTTCTTTTTCCGTATTTTCTCTCCATTTCTATTTTTCAGGTTTTTCGCAAATAAAAGTAACGGAAAATTTGTTCAAACGTAGAATAAAGTATTTAAGTGAAACTATGAGTGTCCAAAATTGTATAGTTTCAAATTCAAAACGTCAACAAATTATTTTGAGATTTAAAATACTGAAAGCGTCCATGCAGTTATTTGATTCAAAATAGAATAATTTTATATTGAAGTGGTTATAACATTAGACAATTTTCAAATGCACTGCATTCGAAATTGAAAAATTTTGAATGCTCTGAATTCTTTAAATGAATTGGAAAATTTTTTATGTTAACGTTTAGTAGTTTATCATTTTAAGTGAAACACATCAAAATCGAGAATTTTCAGATTCAAGGCCTTCAAGTTTAGAACATTTAAAAATTAAGATTTTAAAATTCGAAAATTTCCTTAGAGGTTTTAAAATATAACATTAAAATTCAAGCTTTAAACGCTAGGAAAACTAAATTGCACCATTAAGTTAATAAGTATTAACCCATTTTAATTGGAAAAGTTACAAAAAATTTACAATATTCCTAATTAAAAGGGTGATAGTTGAACAACTTTGAATTAATATGTTCAAATTTAATATTTTATGATTGAAAATTTGTCAACTTTAGATAACAATCAATAACAATCGAATAATTTTTAGTTGCAAAAATTGTACCAGTAAATATTCCAAAACCAGTAATTTTAAATTCAAATATTTAAAAGTCGATAATTTAAAATTTAAATCATTGAAAATCTTATATTTTTTCATTTTTTGCATTTGAAAATTCTTGAAATTGGAACGTTCCAAATAAAAAAAATGTCTATTATTATGTATAAATTTTATTATTTTAAAGCTTCAAAGTAAAAGGTTTTCAATTTTGGTGTCTTATAAACTGAAAATTGGTTTATGATTACGTTTCAAGTTTATGCTTGTTCCACTTTAAATACGTTATTTTGAAGTTCAGGTTTGAAATTAAATAATAGGTCAGTTGTAAAAGCTAGAATAAACAAATTTGATTGATTATGTACATAAATAGTTGCTCGATTTCTCATTTATTTTATTTACTTGCGTTAGATAGTCGTATATTTTTTGTTTCTCAGACTTAAAGAGGAAGGAAATGTAACATCCAACCTCTTGAGAGATAGTTGAAAGATCGTTCTTGAAATTTGAAGACATCGGTTTGATGTGGAGCATGAAAAGTAGGGTGAATTTTATTTAAAGGACGACCCTCAATTCGCGTTCCCCAAACGATGTGGGACATTCGTTGATTAGTTGAATGGTTAGGCGTTAGGCGAACTCGAGTCAGAGAGGGGACAAACTTGCTCTCGGGGATGGAACGAAGAACCGAGAATGCTCGTTTAATTTCAGTTCCACCTACAATTTTGTTAATTTCCTAACTCTGGCGCAACTTTCGCTTTTTCCAAGTCTCGCTTTTCATTCAAAAAACGTTCATCTGTTTGCTCCAAAAAAAGCTGTTATTCGTGTTTCACAAATAAAGAAGGAAATAGGTTGCAGAGTTTATTTTTGTAGTAAATTAAAAAGGGCGTTTATTTGTAGATTTTATTGCTCCACTTACTCAGCGAGTTCTTAAATTTCTCTACTTCTTGATACAGTGGAATTATTTAAAGATATCGCAGCTTTTTCGCTATTTCTTCTAATTCCCCTTTTTATTTTGTATTCTCTATTAAAACTTCCTTATTTTTTAAAAAGCGTCTTCTAATTCCACTTTTCATATTTTAGTTTTAAAAAATACGCTGGACAGTATTTGTAGAATATTAAAAAAGTAATTGGAAAGAAGGTAGTAAAACAGGATTATTTTTCACTTGAATTAAAAAATAATAAAAAGTAACGATTTAAGTAATGAGATATCTAGGTCTAGGAGACCATAAAATTCTTTGAACATCGACAACGGTAGAAGAAGTGCTAAAGTTTAAACATTAACATGTTTCGTAACACAAAATCTGCTTACAACCATTTAAAAGAGTTTCTTTCTTTATACCTTCATGAGAAAATCTCGTTCCGCAAAAACCTCGTAGTGAAAGGATTGAACGCGTTTAAATAATTTTTAAGACTCGCTTCTTATTACTCTGGACAAGTGCGTACACAAAGTTTAACTGTACCAGTTCCTGCTGACGACGTTCGTGTAAATCCTGACTAAATTTCAAGTGTTCTCTGGTGTTTTCTTTAAACAGTTAACAGAATTGTTGAGAAATCTGTGAGGTGCTCTTTGGAGAGGCGCGATTCTTCTGCTTCACAGTTCAGTGGGCGATTATTAAATCAGCGAAGTGTGTCGATGTTTGGAAATGTTTCTGGTAGAAGCATAGTGAAAAATCATCTTGGCTTGGCTCGAGCGATGAAAGATTCTACAAGAAACGAAGACGACTTGATTAGATTCAACACCGAAATGAGGAAGTTGAGGTTAAGTGCGAATCGATCTAGTGACTCGTTGGTATTTGCGAGCAATAGACCTATTAGGACGATTTTAGAAAATCAGAGGAGATCTAAAGGTCAAGATGTTCATGGATGCAGTGGACGTGAACGAGCTTCTGTTCAGAGACATTCCTACGCTTATGAGGAGTATTCACGGTAGAATGCCAATTTTTTAATTTCTACATTTATTCATTTTATTTTCAGGCTTTAGAACCTGGCCTCTTTTTAATTATCCTCGTCCCTCTGAGCCTAACAGTCGCCACTGGATTCTTATTACAGGGATTATAGTCAACTATTCTCCTATTTTCCCCCTATTTTCTCAAAAACCCCTAAGATTCCTATATTTAAGAATTTTTGTCCCACAATTTTTTCTCTTTTTCATGAAGCTTTGATTAATTTTTCAAATATAAACATATGATATTTAAAAATGCCTATCACAATCTGTACTTGTGCAGCTGTGAGCATTAGGACTGTTTGAAAATAGATATTTGTAGATGGATATGATTCCTTACAGAAATGTGCCTTTTGGAATATGAAATGCGATACTATTGAAAATGTAGTATTTCAATATTAAACGATATTGAAAAAGATGTATGTAAAAGTTTAAGATTTAGAAAAATTATACATTTTCTGCTGTTTGACTATTTTTTATAACCAGCCGTTTTTGAGATAAATTAAAGGTTTAGGTATTTCTTAGGCAAAAAAGATACCACAAAATATAGCGGCCTTTTTTTAATAACTATATTTTTATTTTTTACTACATTTTCTTAAGTATTTTATACGTAAATAATATTGAAGAAACACGTGAAACTAAATTCACCAATGCCGGTTTCACCATGGGTTTGAAATTCAGATAAAAAATGAGAAAAACTGATTTTTTAACTTAATAACCAAGGACCATTATGCTTGGCTTTAATTTGAACAATTTTCTTTCTTCAAATAATGGAGTGTCTCATACACCATAATACAAATTTTTCGTGCTCGATTATGTATTTACCTCGCGTTACGCGCTCGGTCTTTATATTTTCGCACATTCTTGCGCAAACCTTTCAAAATTAAGACTCAAAACACCCACCGCTGTAATTTTGTGATTGTGAACTCTCTTTCGTTAAAAGAGCTTAGCTCGAGATTTTGAGCGCACCTACGGAACGCGACTCATAGCAATCGGCACACCGCGTTTGGTCTTTGTATTTCTCCCGCATTCATACACAGACCTTTTAAAATCAAAGGTCAACGGACAGGCAAATGTAATTTTGTGATTTTGAACTCTCTTTTGTTAAAGCTCTTACGGCTTTAACGAACACATTCTCATCACGTATCTCGTGCTTCGCACTCGATTTTGTCCAACATGCCAACTTTTCTACATTATACACAACACTTTTATATCAAATATAATCCATTTTTTTATTTAACTCTGTCTGAAATCGCTTATTAAAAAAGTGCAAAATAAAGAGCAAATTCTATTTATCATAATTATTTTTATATTTGTTTCTTATTTTGCTTTAAATTGTAATCTAAGCTGCGCTGAAAAATGTATCATTTCAATAAATGTATATCATTACAATTCATAATATGCATAAAAATTGAATCATACTAATTTTTATTTCCTTATTTTTATAATTGTTTTTATTTTTTATCTTGTTTTTCACGATTAAATAAAAACTACTGCGCATCTGCATAGGTTCTAATACAGGCACCCATATAGAGTCTTATGTCCTCTTTCGTATTTTTTGACCTTTTTCCAAAAATTCAATTTTTTATTTTTAATCTTATTTTTTACGATTGAAAGAAAGTTTACTCGTCCTATAGAAAAATGATTAATACTAAATTTATAGATCTTTTTAGGCGTACAACTTTCGTCTGTTAATTTTATTTCATACCTTGTGATGTTTTTTTTTTCAAAAAATTCAATATTATTATTTTGAATGTTATTTTTTACGAATAAAGCAAAAACTACGTGTCATATCAAAAAGTATAGCTCTTTTTTGGATGAACAAGTTTTGTCTCATTTTTTTCGAAGCTTGTGTCGTTAGTCCAACAATTTTTTATTTTTTTATTTTTAATCTTGTTTTTTACGACTAAAAACAAAAACTACATGTCCTATCAAAAAGCGATTCATTATAAATTTGTAGTTCTTTCCAGGCTGCGCAATTTTAGCTTTTTTATTTTTTTCGTATCTTGCCTAGTTTGACCAAAAAATTGAATTTTTGGATTTTTCATTATTCTTGGTACGATCAAATTTGGAATTTTGAACTTTTCGACCAAATTAAAAAAGTTGTTATCATAGTCTTGTAGGGCTTTCAAAAAGGAACGTTTTTCTTCTCTAGACTTTTTTTCATATCATACGTTGGTTGGCTTAAAATGTTCATTTTAGTTTGTTTTTTTGGATTTTGAAAATGCTCTAACTCTGATAATTTTCTCTTAATAGAAAAAAGTCATAAGGATAGATTGTTTGAGTATATGAGTCCTATGAATAACTGTACATAGAATTTTGAAATCTTGAAAAATGTGGTTTCAAAATTTTTGTTACGATCAAATTTTGAATTTTCAACTTTTCGACCAAATTAAAAAAGTTGTTATTATCTTGTAGGGCTTACAAAAATGAACATTTTTCTTCTCTTGGCCTTGTTTCATATCATGCGTTGTTTGGCTTGAAATGTTCATTTTAGTTTTTTTTCGATTTTGAAAATGCTCTAACTCTGATCATTTTCTTTCTATAGAAAAAAGTCATTAGAATAAATTGTTTGAGTTTCTGAGTACTATGAATAACCATTCATAGAATTTTGAAATCTTGAAAAAATGTGGTTTCAAAAATGTTGAAAACGCGCTCACTTTTTGAATTTTGATCCAAAATGAATAGGTTTGCGAACTTGTTTGTTCTTTTTAGGTTTTAAAAAAGTGTGCCAAAGCAGAATCCAATCTGATCAATTTTTCGGAAGTTATCGTACTTGCATAATACAGACTACAGACAGACAAACACCTCCGTAAAAATCGTTTTTTTCTGATTCAGTGGGTCTCAAAACGTGGAAATTTGATGAAACCCGACAAAGTGAAATTTTACATAAAACCAATACCTTCTCATTAAGATGAGAATGTAAAAAAATAGTTACTTTCCCACCGCCCTAATTTAATTTCAAAAAAGTAAAAACACGTAAAATTACAAATATTCCATTTGCTTAATTCTGACCCTAAAGCCCCAACACAGATAGCGTTGTGGAATTTACGGGTAAAAAGTAAACACGTGCCTGGAAAGGTTATTTTTATTTTTCTATTTTTTTTACGTAATCAGGGTACCGTATCATTGTAAATCCCAAATATATTTTTTTTCTGAGATCAAATATCCTGGGAAGGGAAAGCCTATGTCTAAGTAAATATGGCAGAAAGATCCGACTTTTCATTTGTGATTTTACACCTTTTTTATATTTATTTTATACAATCTACAAGTGGCAATGTAATTTGAAAAAATTATTTTTGGGGATTTTAAAAGATTTGTGTATATTTTTTTCATGAATTGGTTCAGCTGATCTGAGTTCTATGTATTTTGCATACATTTATGGAAGTGGAATTATTGCGATAGAAAGCTAAACGCGTAAACAAAAACGTGTTCTTCGCAGAGTTCAACAAAATATTTTTTATCCTTGTTTTTTTACTTTCTGAAATTTTGTATTTCTGTTCATTATAAATATAGTTATTGATATATCTGTATTTATTGTTTAAACAATTCACAAAATTCAGTGCCCTGTACAATTATCTTTAAAAACTTTTCTTTAATGCTTTAAAGATTTTCGAAAACTATTTGATATAAAGAATCCAGCGATACATTCGCTCTTTCATTAAAGATATAGAAAAATGAAAATCTCACATGAGTGAATGAACAGTGTCGCAAAAGAGACCAAAAATATCTTACACTTGAGATACTTTTGTTCTTATAATACTTAATTATAAATCAAATATAATTTTATTTGTTAACCAAATTTGTACTTTCTTATAAAAGTGCTGCATTTTTTTATTTTGATTCATTACGCTGCTATTTTGAAAAGAAACACATTTCTCCTTTTTTCATAAAAAAATTCCCCTATTTTCGTACTTTTCTTGAATTTGTTGAATCGAAAGTAATTTATATGGGTAATTTATGTAGCTAGTAGCTCTATTTTGCTAAGATTTTAAATAATACGAATTTTCTCCTTAAAAATCTAAACTTAAAGACTAATTTATTTTTTCCTAAAAATCACAAATTCAGTTTCGGACATTAAAAATTGATTTTATCCCAAACCTTATGAAAATTTAATCTCCAACTACAATATCGAATCTATTATTCATTCTGTTCATAACTTTACAAAATATTATTTAAAAACTGTGTTAGATCGATATTACCTGCAGAATAATTAATTGCATTAACCTGAATTGTATATTAATTACATAGATATATATTTTTAGTGCTAGTCATTTCTAATCGTTCTTTTCCTCTTCCTTCTCACACAATTAAAGATTATTGAAGTTGGAAAATTGAATTCAGAAAAAACAAAAAATCGAACTCTATATCTAAAAACATAAATAAATATAAAAAGATTGTTGAATGAACACCGAAACATTGTGATTACATTTTTAGATTTTTTGTGCGTTTTTTAACATTTTGATTTAAAAAAAAAGTAAACAAAGAAGGACTGTAACTTATTATCTTTATTTTCGTTTTTTTTTAAATTAGAATGGAAGCGTTAGAGTCACACTGTTTACAAATTTGATCGTTAGATTTTTGTATTTTTTAGGTTTCAAAAATGTCGTAGTTAATGGCTCTATGTTATTATTCCCAATTGAAATAAAACTAAAATTTGAGATTGAAAAACTAATGCTTTTCTTTTGTTTTGTTTACAGCGAAGTCAGCATATCATCTGCCCGGGCATCGGTGATGGTCTATGACGACGTTAACAAAAAATGGGTGCCAAGTGGCAGCTCCTCGGGGCTGTCGAAGGTGCAGCTGTACCATCACCAAGTGAACAATACTTTTCGCGTAGTAGGCCGCAAACTTCAGGACCATGAAATCGTCATCAACTGTGCGATCCTCAGGGGTCTAAAATATAATCAGGCCACTGGCACTTTTCACCAGTGGCGGGACAACAAACAGGTCTACGGGCTTAATTTTTCTAGTAAAGACGATGCAGATGCCTTCGCCAAAGCAATGCTCCAGGCTCTAGATGTAAGATTTTTATAACTCATTTCAAAAGTTTATACAAATTACAGGCTGGGTTCTGGGCTGGTGAACCAGGAAGGTACATTGAATCTATTTTTCGACCGGGAATTTAAGAAATTATTACTAGAAAAATATTTCCAATCATTTCGACGGTTTGAAGGGTTCAACTTTTGTAACATTTTCAAATGTGAAATTATTTAGTTTATAACGCATAAATCAATTATAAAGGGTACAGTCCAATAACGGGAAGAGTCGGATAGAACCGGTTAGTGACCAAAATATTAATATTGAAATTTAGGAATATATAACGCCAGTGCTTCCACTATACACCTACAAATAGATTGTATAAGAAATAAACTTGTAGAAGAAAACAAAGCGATTCGAATGGGGTCGAAAATAGGTTATTCAAAAATAGTGTCGAGTAGCTCCAGCCAATGTACAAGAAAAATGGTAATACCAATGAAAATACGTACAATTAATCAATTAAAATTACAGATGACGTAAACCAAAAGTTCATCTATATCTCTAAATAAAAACTAGTCTAAAATTTTACGTGGCATGGAAAATATTTTGATGACATATTTATTTCAAATTTAATGAGATAGAAATCTTATTTTTTGTGGACAAAATTTGGCAAAACCTTAATAAAATAGATTTTATTTTAGGTCGATGAAACGTATGAGTCAACATTTGTAAATTGATATTTTAGTACAATAATACAAGAAAAAAACTACACTGTTTCAAATCGAAAGCCATAATAGTAGTTCAAGAATGGTAAATTTCGGATTGAAGCTTTATAAATAATTTTCAAATAAATTTAAATTATTAGATTCGTATTTAGAAGATAATGAAACATTGAAAACTTTTTAAATTCAACCATTTCTAAGGACTTGAAAAAAAAATTTCTTTTCAATTCAACAATATTTGTGTGTTTGTTTAGAATGGACAATTTTAAATGAAGTGTTTAGAATGAAACGACTTATAATTTAAGTGTTCAAAATTGTATGGTTTGAAATCGATCAACATTAGAATACTTTAAATTGAAAGCCTCAGTTGAATGATTTGTTTAATAATTGTGAGTC
Organism: Belonocnema kinseyi; assembly: GCF_010883055.1. NCBI lineage: Eukaryota > Metazoa > Arthropoda > Insecta > Hymenoptera > Cynipidae > Belonocnema > Belonocnema kinseyi. The sequence continues at coordinate 60,639,631 of NC_046659.1, forward strand.
TTTCAAATTTCCGAGTGCTAAATTTTCAATTCAGAAGAAGGATTAATCAAAATTTGATACTTATTAATTTTAAAACTCGATTTTAAACGATTTACATCAAAGTAATTCAGCTTTAAAGGTATCCAGGATAAAAAAACGTTTGAATTCTACAATTACAATTTTTAAAAGTGTTCAGTTTTATGCGAACTTCAGAATCGTTCAATTTTTAATGTATTTAATAGTGCCGCGATCCGGCTTGTAAGGGAATAACTTTTCTCGAAATGGGGCTCCCCCACCACTGCCACGCTCTCGAGCGCACACAAATTTCGGATGCCCTTTCTCGATAGTGCCGCGCTGGCATTAATGTCTTGTTCAAGAGCGAGGGGCCATTCACTCTCCAAATCAAGGGATTTTAGGGTTTGAAATAATAAACTCTCGGGCATTGTAGTTTTGGCAACAAATCAAGTTTCCAATCCATTTAAGCTTCCACTTTTCTTATTACATTTCACTGATCGATTTCTAACTTTTCCAACTGTCATTGTGATTATACTGTAAGTTGAATGGTTTAACTTACAACTAAGTTAAGTTATTAATTTATTGAACTTAATTTATTCAAGTTTTAAAGTTTCACTTTGCAAGAACATTCTAAACTGTTAAACAATTCAAATCAAACTTATTCAATTTTATTCAAATTTATCCAAAAATAATGCTTTTGGATGAATTATATTTTATAAAGTTAATAAAAAGTTAATACAATCAGTGAAAAAGTGGTTATATACAGTGTTGTCCTAAAAAAAGAAATGGTCTGGCGGTGCTTTCATAGAAACTTTGACTTAGGAAGGAAACGTAGAGAATAAGCTAGAGATGTGGTCTATAACTTAGGAAATTAAATTCTTGAAAAGTACCTTAAACCTATCTAAAATATGTTGAAATTTACGGCAAATTTCTGTATGTCTAACGCAAAAATCAAGAAAGTTATTGCAAATTTTAAAAAAAATTATAAAACTTTGAAAATGGCCTTTTAGTATAAAAAAATCACACGAAACATAAAATACGAGATTAATCCTCATCAATATTTCATTTAATAAGAGGAAGAAAAAACAAAATGAGTTTTACACATTGGTCATAATCATTTCTCAGCAACGACCTCAACTTTAATCACGTTTTGTGGCAAAATAAAATTTGTTTCTTACATATTTCTAACCAAAATTTCGACCAAATTTTCCTTTATTTAGTTTTCGTTCTTAGTGCCTCAATTATGTTCCTTAAATTTATAAAGTTTTACACTTTTTTAAACAAATTACAGAAGCAAAAAAACTTTAACACCGTTTACTGGTTTCACGTGTCTGCAGTTTATATTTTAAGGAAATGATAATAAATATACTGCCTAATGGATGATGCGCCATGGCACGTTGAAAAAGGTCCTTGAACTGATTAAACTGCCAAAACGCCACGAGCGGTACACTGCTCTTCGAAGGCCAATAACTAAGACCATTTTGCAAAGTTTTTTGAGTCTTTAATTATTCTGGGACCCTACTAACCGGTGGAATAAATTTATAAACTTTGAGAATCCATGGTTCAAAGATCGATTTTTCGTTTTAGTATTTTCAAAATGGCGTCTTAATGGTAAAATTTTTGTGAAAACATTTATGAATTTTTTTACAATAAACGATGCTCTTTTCGAAAAAATTTTCAAGAGTAAAAAGTTCTTGTAATTAGCCAAGGAATACGCCTGAAATTTTCACTCTTGAGAATTTTTCCGAAAAGTGAATAGTTTTTCAATAAAAAATTCCCAATGATTCCGTAATCTTTATTTCACTCTGACTTCAAACCACATCGCCACCGCATTTTCATTCCGAGAATTTTCGAGTACATTCAACAACAAAAAATGTCTAAGCATAAAGTCCCAAACATTTCAATAAACTCTGAATCGGAATGAGATTCCCAAGAAAATGATGAACGTATCATACCTAATCCAGATTACTCTGGCTCTGATGGAGATGATTCGTCAGATGACGAGAATTCGGGATCGGAATTTTCCGAATTTGCTCTGGCAATCTAGATAATCAAGTTTTCTGTCTGATGATGTACGGAAGAAAATATTATCTATGTCACCTGTGGAGTTATGACCTACTTTGCATAATCCTCGTGGATCATTTTTTGCAAATTCATGCTTTTCTCTCACTCTGTCCTTACGGACAGTGCCTGTTGATCGTAAACCACATTTATTCAGGTGAATGAGTAAATCTGAGCTGGTAAAAAAATTATCAGCCATTATTAAATTATTACCATGAAAAAACGTGATCTGATTCCAATTGTTTTTGAGATGCTGTGTAATTATGAAAAATAGATCTATATGATACATTCGGTCCGGAAAATTCCGATCCCGAATTTTCGTTATCTGACGAATCATCTCCATCAGAGCCAGAGTAATCTGGATTAGGTATGATGATACGTTCATCATTTTCATCGGAATCGCATTCCAAGGAATACGCCTGAATTTTTCTGAAGCGTTTTGAGCAAAATTTTGAATTTTGCCAAAATTGTTCATATGAAAAATTAAAAAAAAGTGCTCAAAACGCTTCGGAAAAATTTAGGCGTATTCTTTGGCTAATTATAAGAACTTTTTACTCTTGAAAATTTTTTCGAGAAGAGCATCGTTTATTATAAAAAAATTCATGAATGTTTTCACAAAAATTTTGCCATTAAGATGCCATTTTGAAAATACTTAAACGAAAAATCGATCTTTGAACCATGGATTCTCAAAGTTTAGACATTTATTCCACCCGTTAGTGAGATTTCAGGTTAATTACAGACTCGAAAAGCTTTGGA
>NC_046659.1:60642541-60646189 GCF_010883055.1 Belonocnema kinseyi
AAAATATATGTGTCTCAATTTCTTCTAGTGTCGAATAGTCTTAGTTATTGGCCGTTGAAAAGCAGTGTACCGGTAGTGGCGTTTTGGCCGTTTAAGGGTTAAGGACCTTTTTTAACGTGCCAGGGCGCATCACCTATCAGGAAGTATATGCATTAACATTTCCTTATAATATACCTTGCAGATACTTGCGACCAGTAAACGTTGTGAAAGTTTTTTTTTTTTGCTCCTGTAATTTGTTTGAAAAAGTTTAAAATTTCATAAATTTAAGGAACATAATTGATGCGCTAAAAACGTCGACTGTATAAAGACCACTTTCGTCGAAAATCGTGAGCTAAGAAATGATTGTGTGGTTGACGATTCAAAATTTTCGTAAAAAAATCATATTTGGTTGGAAATCAAACTGTTTTGTAGAAAATTCCTTTTTTTTTGCTGAGAAATTACTTTAGTAATTGAAAATTTACCTATTCCATTGTTGGTGAAAATGGTTCTTCTTTAAGTAAAAATTCAACTCTTTGTTCAAATTGAACTATTTGGTTAAAATGTTTTTTTTTCAACTGAATTTAGTTTAGTGGAAAATTCAACTTTTGGGTTAAGATTGCTTGTATTTTGTTTAAAATTCGTATTTTTTCCTATTAATTTAACTTTTTTAAATGAAAATTTCATATTTTTACATTGGTATTGTCTTTATGTGAAAAATGACTTTCGCGGATTCCATCAAATGTCGACGTTTTGAGACCCCCTGAGCCAGAAAAAATAGTTTTTTCGTCGGTGCCTGTTTGTCGTCGTCGTTGTTGTCGTTGTAGTCTTTAAACACGATAACATTTGAAGGAATTATTCGATTGGATTCCACTTTGGCACACTACATAAGGATATGAAAATGATGAAATTTTAAAAAGTTAGAGCATTTTGAAAATTTTTGAGACCACTTTTTTTTAATATTTGAAAATTTTTTCGACAGCTATTTATAGTAGATCAAAGTACGAATAATTTATCCCTATTACTTTTTTGGATAAAATAAAAATTACCAACGCTATAGCATTATTAAAATCCAAAAAACCAAACGAAAATGAACATTTTCAGCCAAAAAAGGTGTGATAGGGGAAAAAATCAGGAGAAGAGAAACGTTACTTTTTCAAAGCCCTACAAGATTGTTTGAACAACTTTTTAAATTTTGCTAACAAAAAATCGAAAATTCAAAGTTTTATCGCAAAAAAAAACAATAAAAGAGCAATAACTCCATTTTGTGCTAAACAAAGCAAGATACTAAAAGAGATAGATTTACAAAAATTGTGCACCTAAAAAAGAATAGCAAATTTTTCAAGAATGATTCTTTTGTAGGATAAGTAGTTTTTATTTTATTTTTGAAAAACAACATCGATAATGGGTTACCTTGCGCTTCACGCTCGGATATTTATTCTTTGCGTTCGGAATTCTTGAATAAAACTTTATCAAAAAGATCTCTTTTAGATGGCAGTATTTATATGCTTTTGTTCAATCTTTTTTTTTCGTAACTCGTCATTTTCGACGTTTTCATTTTATTTTTTTTATTTTCAATGTTATTTTTCATGAATAAAACAAAAAGTACGCGTCCTATCAAGAAGCGATTCTTCACCTTTTTTCTTATCCTACATAGTTTGACCATAAAATAGAATTTTTGATTTTTCATTATTTATTGTGCAATCAAAATTTGAATTTTCGATTTTCCAAGAAATTCCAAAAATTTGTCATGACATCTTGTAGGGGTTTTAAAAAACAATGTGTTTCTTCTATTGACTTTTTTTCATATCGTGCGCTGTTCGGCTTACAATTTTGAATTTCGATTGATTAAAATTTTTTTAAAATGCTATAACTCTGAGAATTCTCTTTTTATCGAAAAAAGTCATTGGGATAAATTTATAATATACAAAAATGGTCCCAAAAATGTTGAAAATGTTCTAACTTTTTAATCTTTTATCCAAAATGGCTGGTTAACGAACTCGTCCTTTCTTTTAGCATATTAAGAAAGGTGTGCCAAAGGTGGATTTGATTTGTTCATTTTTTCGAGAGTTATCGTGTTTACAGACGGACGGCTGGGCGTACAGACAGACGCTATCGCAAAAACTTGATTTTCGGATTCAGAGGGTCTCGATATGTGCAGATCCATTGAAAAAGTATGGTGTCAAACTTCGGACAATTCTAATACTTTCTCAATCATAAATGATAAAAATGTAAAAAAACTATATTTGAGTACAACCATACAAACTACGAGAATAAGTGGGAGAAAATTTGTTCAACCAAACAAAATTTACCAATTTTTTATGACTATTTTTTTGATTGGAACCGTAGTTTTTATTTTAATCGTAAAAAACAAGATTATTAATAAAAAAATTATAAAAACAAGGCAATAATAATAAGACTGTTTCAATTTTCGTGCATATTATGAATTGTAATGATATAAATTTATTAAAATGATAAATGTTTCAGTGCAGCTAAGAATAAAATTTAATGCAAAATAAGAAATAAATATTAAAGTAATCATGATTAATACAATTTGTACTTAATATGGCAATATCTAAATATCCAATCCCAGGCAGAGGTACATAAAAAATGTATTATATTTCATATAAAAATGTTGAGCATAATGTAGAAAATTCGACATTATGGGCAAAACCGAGTGCGAAGCACGAGATACGTGATGAGAATGTGTTCGTCAAAGCCGAAAGAGCTTCAACAAAAGAGATTTCTCAATCGCAAAATGATAGTTGCCGATTCATTGATCTTTAATTTTGAAAGTTCCGTGCACGAATATAGGAGAAATATGAAGACCGAGCGTGAATATGCGAATGCACGAATGTGAGAAAAATACAAAGTCCGAGCGAGTAGCGCGAGGTAAATACAAAATCGAGAGCGAAGTGCGAGAACCAACAATCGCGCGCCTCAGACTCACGGAAACTCCCGAGCCGCGCGCGCGGCGCGCGATGACAACGTGCCCGTGCGGCGGGCAGATTTTTTATTTGATAATTCAACGGTATTGTATAGAAAATTCTTCATTTTGTATTGAAAGTTCAATAATTTAGTAAAAAAATCAGCTAAGTGGTAGAAAATTCCCTTTTTCGTATAATTTAAAATTAATTTTTTAATTAAAAGTTCAACTGCAGTGAAAGTCTTCTATAGCGCTGATTTTGGGGCTGACGTTGGGTCCGAAATAACTCATTCTAGCCCGCTCCGCTTTTTTTACTTCACGCCTGAGTGCTCGCCTGAGTGATAACCGCATACTCCGCGCACCCCGCGTAGCTCCTGTTACACCTACGTGTGACGCGGCGTCGATTCTCGGAAGGGCTATTGAAGGGTTTCACTGTATTTCCTTTTTGATTAAAGCTTTACCTTTCTCAGTTAAAAAGTTCAATAATACCCGGATGAATTGTGGCATAAAATTCTATTAGTCACATTTCAGCAATAGAATTAAAATCACTTTTTTAATTTTAATTCTTGATTTATTACCGAAGTTTATAGTTTACCACACAGTCCCGTAGACATTATAGGCATATTAGCAACTTGACTCGCTATAAACACACACAAAAAATCAGTATAGACATAAAATCGGGTTTTACCTAAAGGCTACGTTATTTTCGGTGTGGGGAGGGGGTCGTAACCAAGTCAACGGTTGTC
>NC_046659.1:60646199-60650968 GCF_010883055.1 Belonocnema kinseyi
ATTGGTAGCGTAGTTTATGAGTGATTCCTAATATTATCGCGGAATTATTAAGAAAGTCGGATCCGAACTTTGGGCGAGCAGGGGAAAGTGCAGAAATTATATTTATTTTTAATTGTTGAATATAATAAGCTTTAAATTGCAACGTGAAATTTTTAATACTTGTTTCCGGATTTTTATTATTGTGGCATTTCATTTAAAACTGTTGAATTTTTACGTCAAAAATTTCTAATTGAAGAGTTTTGAAGGCCTCTGATTTCAACTTAAATTAACGGTCCGCGCATCCGCGTCATGCAGAGCCCGACGCCGATTTCTTCGGTAGCACTGAAATTATTTTTTGTCGATGAATTTTGAAAATGATTTGAATTGAGATTAAACATCCAATTATTTGTTCAAATGTGAATATCGTGAGACTAAATAGTTAAAAACTGTGAGAAAGGGAATTTTTTCTGGGATGAAGGTACCACCCTCTAAAAATAAATTTGTTAATTGAAATACTTCGATCATAAGAGTAATCATCTAATTTAAGAATTAGTTTTTCTAACATTTTGTTTAATGAAGACCTTTCCTTCCGACCTTGCCAGACTTTGCCTGAGACAATTATTTCTCTTTTTTGAAGAAAAAGTACGCATATTTTTTCATTAGTACAGATTATCTAGTTAGAGGGTCATCTTAATTGGAATTGTCGTCGTTAATTGGGTACTAATTGTTTGGGACACTGCGTAGGTGCTGAGTAACGGAAGCAACATATCAAGAAGTCTGGGCCCGACAGTTGCGCCGACAACACAACAGCAGCCTGTCTACCAACAACAGCAACACCAACAAGCCACTCCACAATTCGATGAAGATATGGGATATAGGTGCGTTTCATTCAAGCTTATATTCTTATTAAAGAGTAAATGAGTCTTTCAAGGATAATATTAATTTTTCAAACTGAAAGTGGAGATACTTTCTTTTATAATATTTTATATCTAAACATACAATTCAAACCATTAGATCCTTCATCAGTTTTAATTGAGCGTATACATATTACGTTTACGTTAAATTTCTTTTAATGTGAATAGTATTCGCTAAAGCTTTTATCAAACTGAAAATCTCGAGGTGCAAGAAAAATTTATATCTTTTAAGAAAGGCAATAATTCGAAATTTAAATAGAGTACAAAATACAAAAGAATTAGAAGAGTTCATTACATATGTCACTCATTTTGATGGTCTGATAACTTTAAGGAAAAGAGTGGATTATTTATTATCAAAATATGTCACTGATATTGTAATTGTAATAATTTATGACATTTAATATAAATGTTTTCGAATTAAATCTTTTTAAACGGTTTAATTATTTTGTATTTATCTGAAGTTTATTGAAAAACTTTCAGAGATAAGGGTATTTAAATTCTCTAAATTGGACGTTACATGTAAATTGACAAAGTTACCTTTAAGTATTTACGAATAAAAATGCAAATGGTGTCAAAACAAAGGCAATATTAATTTTTATTTATTAGAAATGTGCAAAGATTTAAAAATTATCTGATAAATCTTTACCATGCAATTTTATTTTCTAGGACGATGACAAGGGAAGACGTGGCTATAATACAAGAACGCAGAATGTCGCAGCAGAATCAAGGTAACATATAATTCATATCTCGTTCAATTAATCCTGAAAAGTTACGTGCCTTTGTGTGTATCATTTTTAAGTCCTTCTAACGATAATAAGTGCCTTGCTCTGTTAACATTAACACTTATTATAAGTTTATTTTTACTCCTTTCCAATTTTTTAATTGCATTTTATTTTGATTTTCCAATGTCTGGAACATACTAATGTTCGGACTGACTAACCGAAAGATAAGACACTTAGAAAATTCCAAAATCTCTTATTTTGATATTTAATACATTCGGCATATCTCATTCAAAATATATGGAAATTCTTTATTATGCTTTCAACTTTTCAAACTAAACTTATAAGATATGAATCGTCAAACCTATTATTTGTGGAAAGTCAATATTGTTTCGATTTATAAACAAAGCAACAAGTTTTTTACATTTTATTTTTATACCAGAAACAAAAGTTTTCTAAATTTAGCGTTCTCTCTGGATGAGGGGTCTAGTGTTCCTAATGGATTTTAAACGTTTTTTTGTAGCTAATAAAGGTTTCTTTCGGTATATTATTCTAGTTTATTAAATCGATATAAAAGTAATGTTACACCAAAGGTATAAATAATACTGCTAATGCTACCAACTTTCATTCGGCTAGCAAAAATTGATTTCTGAATACGAGCGTTCCTGAGTAGGTAGTTAAGTTCTTGCTAACCCGACGATATAATGAAGAATTTGGCTGAATTGAAGAGTTTTAAATAATTTAGAGAATGAGTACAAATCTATTCGTTTTACCAGTTTTTTATTGCTAATTTTCTTTTTACAAGCAAAAAGATAGCGCATTTCGACGGATCCAGATGACAAGGTGCTATCTCGGCAGGACCAAAAAGAAAGATTTCAGACTTCTGAGGTTGCTGGCATTTCCAGTACTATTTATATGGGATTTTCAAGGTTCCAAACTTCACTACCTTTTTATTTCGCCTTCCTGAGATAAAACCTTGTTTATACACGTCGATTTGTTAATGTAACTCATAAAATATTCAAATGAATACTAATTATTTATTGAAGTTTATAATACACCTTTTTGTATAAATATGTATCTATATTAAATGGGAAATTCTATAATTAAAGCATTTTTTTTGTATAAAGCAGGAAATTTAAATTCTTAGAAATTCTCAAAAAATGTATTGCCCGGTTATATTCCTTGTAATATTCTGATTCTCATTACCATTCTGAAAGTAATATAACTGATCCAGAATTCTACATTTATCACAAAACAATTGACTCTAGAAGCCCGTTGAATCTCAGAACATATTTAGAAAAAGATGTCTAATTTGTCCACAGCAACGAATGGTGCTAACCCAATATCACCAAGTTGCCCACCTATTGGACCACAACAGCAGCAATCCGGTCACCACCGAACATCATCTGCCCCGCCAGCTCCAGCACCCCCACCCCAGCCTCAACAGATGCAGCCACCGTTGGGTGCACCGATTCAGCAAATGCCCCCGGCACCTCCGCCACAGCCTCCAGCAGCTCCACCCGCTCCACCCTGTCCGCCAAATGGCGCGATGATCTCTTACACCAGCACCAATAACAACAACGTTCCAATGGCGGCACCCCCGGCAATGAACCAGTACGCACAATCACCATCCCAATCGAGCCACCCCAGTCAATCACAGTCCCAAACAGTCTATGCTTCCAATCAGGGGAACCAGTACGGCGTGACAGCCTCGCAGACCAATCAGTTTGTAGCCGCTGGTAGTCAAAATCAAATGGGACAGTACTCGGGTAGTCAGAGTAGCTTGTACGGTACTAGCACAGGTCAGGGTTACGGTACTCAACCTAGTAGTCAAAGCAGTCAGTACACGAGCAGTCAAAGCTCTCAGTACGGCGGCGGCAGCCATTATGGCAGTAGTAATTCGATTAATCAGTATGCTACCATTCCGAACAACCAGTATGCGCAGAGTCAGTCTCAGTACGCGACAGTAGTTTCTCAGCCGCCGCAAGGCCAGTTTGTAGGTAACGTTCAGTCTGGAAGCAGCTCGAACCCGTACGGCACCCCGTCGAACTCTGTCAACCTCAACCAGTATCCTGGTCCTGGCACCCATGTTAACAATTATGCTCCCGTTGGTAACAGTGCTGGCCCTCCACCACCCCCGATGGGACCAGCCCTCGGTCCTGCCGCACCACCTCCACCTCCGCCCCCGCCCGTTCCAGAAGCCAACAATCAGACCAACTCTGGGGATTCCAATGCTAATTCGGGACCTGATGTCAACTCACTCGCAGCGGCCCTCCAGGCAGCGCGACTCAAAAAGAAACAGGTGAGTTTATTTTGATTTTAGGATTATTTTCGTTTCGAGTCGATGTTACTGATTACTTATTGATTAGGATTTCTACTCTTCGAAAACTTGGAAATGTCAGGAAATTTTTTTTGGTCAGGGTATTTAAACGAGCGTGCTTTATTTTGTTTTAGACATTGCATTGTTAACTTAAATAACGATGTTTTTCATTTGTCAAAGTAAATTTATAGTACTGGGTTTATACTTAGTTAAATCTAACATGAACGTTTTAAAATAAATTTCACTAATCTCAAAAAAGGCCCCTAATAGGAAGAAAGGCCCCTAATAGGAAAAAAATTGATTTTTCAGTTTTTCACACCCATCTATAGTTTCTTATTTGATCTTTATTAGTAAAAAATATTATTCCTATGCCTCATGATGTTTCTGTGTTGAACCGTCTTTTCAATCGCTCTCCCTGTAAAATGAGGTTACCTGCGCGTTAAGCCCCTTTCTTCGCGGACGATCAGATATTTGATTGAAAATATTGACATGACATGCAGTACATTTAAGTACCTATGGCAATAACAAATAAATTTGTTTTAATTATCCAGCAAATTCATGAACCTTAGTTACAAATTTTGAAAGTTTATTCTTTATGTTTTTAGCTTTATAATTTTCATCAATTACATAGCCACACAAAAATAAAAGTGTGCGGATCTGGCAACAAGACACACGTATTTCTATGGATTTCGGGGCGCTGAATTCAAATTCGATATCAAAAATCACCCATCACGCCATGGTTGAGCCATAACCTCAAAAAGTGACGAAAAATCATGCACTGAGGCAAATAAATTTCAAAATAATGCCAGTGATGCAAATTTTCACTTCAAAAACATG
>NC_046659.1:60651068-60666538 GCF_010883055.1 Belonocnema kinseyi
GTGTGCTACATCGAATGGGTCAACTCGAGCCTAACCTAGAAATAAATCTAACCTAGCCTAACCTCACGAAACACAATTAAACTGATTGTGTTGTCCCGTTGTATTTGCGGTACCATTTGAATCAGCTTGGGCTTAACCTGCAAAGAGGTCAAACCGATCCTAACCTGAAATAACCTAACTTAACTTCACGTAACACAATTAAACTCATTGTGTTGTACCGTTGTGTTTGCGGTACCGTTTTATTCAGCTTCGGCTTAACCTACATAGAGGTTTAACCTACCCTAACCTAACAAAACCTGACCTAACATAACCTAGCCGAATGAAATTCAACCACCCGTGTAGCTATGTAAGCGTACGGTTCTCAGTCTTAAATGTGTGCTATATTTAATAGGTTGACTCGATCTGAACCTACAAATGAATCTAACTTAACAGAACCTAACGAAATTTTGCTTAACGCAACACAACTTAACTTAAGTGTTCCCGTTGTAACACAATAAAATTCATTTCATTGTACTACAGGTGGTTAAAAATTTAGACGCACATTACTCATTTGAAGAAACTTAGAACTACAAGTAGAATTGACCCCATTTCAATTAACCTGACAATGTTTAAATCAAATAAAATGTAGAACTGTAACTTAAACATGCAAATGAATAAGAGTTTTATTCAAAAATTTTTTCTCTCCGCTTTTCTTAAACTTAAGGGATATATTTATACTGTCTTTCGTGTTTACATTTTATCTTGCTTTTTATCGTAATTGAATTGATTTATAGACGTACTTCAGTCTATTTTCTGCCTGCTATAACGTGTCCTTTTTTCTTCGAAGGAACGATGCAAAGGGTTACGCTTACGTTTAAAATCAGTTTAAATTGTGTTTCGTGAGGTTAGGTTAGGCTAGGTTAGATTTATTTCTAGGTTAGGCTCGAGTTGACCCATTTGATGTAGCACACATTTGCTACTGGAAAAATATGCTTCCAGAGCTTTACGTGTAGTTCAATAAATTTCTGTTAATTCAGGTTAGGTGAGGTCAGCTTCTGTTGGGTAAAGTTATGTTAAATAAGTTGATATCAGGCAAGGGTTGATCCTTCACAGTTGTGGACATGTTTTTGAAGTGAAAATTTGCATCACTGGAATTATTTTGAAATTGATTTGCCTCAGTGCATGATTTTTCGTGATTTTTTGAGGTTATGGCTCAACCATGATGTGATGGGTGATTTTTGATACCGAATTTGATGATGGTTATGATACGAATATATTTAAGAGAATCCTGTAGTCATAAAACTCTTTAAAACTTGTGCCATTAACGGGGGTTATATAGGTAAATCCAGCATAAAAGAAAGGCGAAATTCATAAAAGTAGATTGACTAAAGATCTAAAAAACGGCATACTACGCAACTTGGTGACATATTTTTAAAAAAATTTTCTTGAAGAATGTGAACACTAAATCTTTTATGAAGTTATTCATTTTCATAAGTTCATAAATTCAGAATATGAATAGACAACTTGAGAGAGCTTTTCTTGCTAGGAATTTGGGAATGAGGAATTATTATTTTTATCAAAAAATTACTTATGATTCTAGGATCATGATATAATATTATATTATTCTAAAAGCTATTGCGAATACAAAGAATAAGGATGCATCGATTAGTTTTCGCACAAGAATGTAGATTTCACCTGCATTGAAAAGTGCAGTAAATTTAATTTTTGTCTAGGAATTTTAAAAATGTTGATTAGAAAAACGTTTCCAATCACTTGAAATGCAACTAACTTGATATCACATAAAATGATGCTATTTTTAATAAATTCGACTTGAATTTCTTTTGAGTTAGAAAAATTTAATTAGGAACATTTTTAAGTATAAAATCATTGAGTTTCAAATGAGCAATTTCATGTCAAATCATCTCAGGAATTTCAGCTATTAATAAATTTAATGCTTTCACAATGATTCATTTTGACAAAAAGACATATTTCGGGTTCCAATCATGTAAAAAAAATTAAGTTTAATAAAAAATTAATCTTAAGGTCAACCCTGAAGAAGTGAACTGCAATGTTCACGAAACATCGGCCAAATTCGTAGTTTTTTTTACACGATTGGAACCCGAAATATATCTTTTTATCAATTTCAGTTATTCTCAGTCATTTTGATAAAAATTTTAATATCCGTTCTTTAAGTTGTTGAAAGAAATACGATTATAATATTATTCTATTGAGTATTCTAATATTACGCCACACTCGGTCGGTAACGTCAAAATCTATAAGACTATTACCACTTGGTGGACTGTAAAGCATTGTTTATATAGGAGTTTGACGAAAATTAACTAATTTAGACGAAATTAAGTTAAAAATCGTGATATAAGTTTGCTTTCAAGGTAGACAAGCCATTTCTTTCATTATTTTTGGGAATTTGGAAAGTGTGCATATTAGGCAATTCACCACGATAAATTATAAATTGCCGTAATTTAGGTTATAACCTCAATTGTTGGCAACTTATGTCATAATACTTTTCGATATTAAGTGATTTGAAGTAGTTTCATATCAAAAGAGATACATCGAAGAGACTTTAAAGGATTGAAAAAAATTGTAAATCTTAGGAAATCTCAAGAGATTTTTAATGATTTAAAGAATTTGAAGGGATTTAAAAAGAAATGCAGAAATATTGAATGATTTTCAATTATTTGTTAAAGAATCCAAACAGTTTTAAGGATTTGCAAGATATTTGATAAGATTTTAAATCAATTTAAGTGATTTTAAATAATTTCAAACGAGTTACTGAAAATTTATTCAAAAAGATTTTAATAAATTTGAAGAGATTTCGAGGGTTGTACATTTTTAAAAATATTTTAAGGGATTTAAGAAAACTCAAAGGATTTTAATTATGTTACTTAATTTGAAAATATTTCAATTGATTTTGAAGAAGCTGAAGGGATTTCAAACAAATTCGGAGGAGTTTAAGAATTTTCAAGAAATCTTACAGAATTTTTAAGAAGGATCACAGTCTTTAATAATTTTTATTTTTCCTTGTATCTTTCTAAGTGCAAAAATAACCGTTTGACATCTTTGAAAAACACACTTTAACGCACTACCAAAATTCCAAGCTTTTGACCGCCAACTATCACAACATTGCAACCTAACCTCAATCACGGAAAATTATATTTTTTCTTGATGGATTGTTCAAATCGCACACTTCCCAAATTGCCAACAATAATTAAAGAAATGGCTTTTCTATCGGAAAAGAAAAGCCATATCAAAATTTTTCAATTACTTTCGTCTAAAATTAATTTTAGCCAAAATCCTATATAAACATTGATTTTCAGTCCACCAAGTGGTAAAACCTGATAGATTTTGACGTTACCGATAGAGTGTGACGTAATTTTAGAATACTCAATTGCTCGTCTATTGTTTAGATGGTTTTTCATTTCATGTACATCATTTTGGCGTACATTCTTTTTATTATTTCTCGAAAACTAGGGAGATCCCATTTTAATATGTTCAGGACCTGTAGAGGACGCTGTAAGCTATCCACATAAAAAAAGAAGAAAATAAACAGTTTTTTTTCCAGCAATGCAGTTTCAAAACTAGTTTTGGAAAAATCCAAGAAGTTTTTGAAATTTTCTTGTTAAAAAAATATTTTTTCAAAACTGCGTCCTATTGCGAATTAGTAAAAAAATATACTCAATATCATTAAAATCTCCAAATTTATGGAAATTTAAGAATAAAAGAATCAACATTTTCAATTTTGAATATCTCCTAAGTTTTTTGAGTTTTACAAAAATGATTTTAGAGTTTTTCTTCCAACACCTAAAAGAAGAGACATCAGAATTTTCGTCCAAATTGCTGACAATATCTGAAATTCTTCAGATGATTTGACATGAAATTGCTCAAATGTGTAATTATATTCTTAATCCAAATTTTTTTTGGTGCTAATTTGACTTGACTTCATTATTCAAGATTTCTTTGTGCTGCTAACTAAGTTATAAGTTTCTATAGTGCAGTTTATTTAAATTACATCTGTAATTAATTATAAAAATAACTGTCGCTTCACACAATTATTTTAGAAACATAAGGTTACATAAAACTTTTACTCACTAGAAAAGAAAGTCAATTAGATTATACTCAGTTTATTAGCTAGTAAAATACTCATACTCCAGCTTCTTATGAAACTACAAATAATTATTTCATAATTTACCTACGAGTTTCATTCTCTTACGCGTGGTCAATCATTTCTCCTCTTGGCCATATTGCCATATATTAATACTAAATTTACTTCAGTGCACCATTAATTATCTCTGAAATAGTATTTGCGCATCATTGATCTCCTTAAAGCTTACAGCCTTTTCACAGCTATCGTAAGTGGATCCGAACCTATAGGTAATATCGGCTATATAAAAGCAAAACCTTGGAATTTTCTAGAAACATTTTTTTTGTAGAATGCATTCATTACAAAAGTTATCCATTTCATTGCAATACGAGTTACATTTCGCATGTACATCTATTATCTTCTGTTCTTCTATAGTCTAAATAGGAGATTAATGGATTTTCCTTTTTGACCTTTAAACAGCAATCTCAGCCTATTGAAAATAGCGGATCGAGTACCAGCAGTAGTGGTAGTGGAGGCGGAAATTATGGCACACTGGGAAGAGCAAGCGGAGGAAGTAGCGGCGGAGGTGTTGGAATCGCTTCTATGATGGATGAAATGGCCAAAACTTTAGCGCGAAGACGCGCTGCGGTTGAAAAGAAGCAGCCGGAACCAGCTCCGGTAAACAATCTAAGATTTAATTTTTAAAGCTTGTTTCTCTTTATCTTTGAAATTATTTCGAATCAGCGTTGAATTAGCTTTATTTGATTTGAAATTACAATAATATTTTACATAGGTTTAATTTCTAGCTATCTTGTTGATTTATGGCAAATGTGATTATTTGTGAACCTAGATGCAAAACCTATTTGAAATATTAATTCAAACGAATAATTCAAATTCTAGTTCCATGGAAATGTACCCTGAAAGTTTGTCATTTTCCTGGAATTGGGTTTTCAGCGTGAGGTCGACAGTTTTTTTAATTGTCTCGGAAAAAAACGTGGCAAATGCAAAACCTGGTAATGGGAATAAATTACTAAAATGTCACTTTTAGAACTTAACTTTAAAATCTAAAAAAAATGTTTAGAAATTTAAAATGCCTTCACATCAATAGGAAATTATCAATATCATTTTATGAAATTACTTATAAATATTGCAATTTTTTATATGAGCGTATGCTTATATTTTAGAAATAAATAAATTTCCAAATAAAATACAAATTAAGTTTTAGTCATTTGTATTTTGTGTTATATAATTTCTCTAAAATATATTTCAATAACATTACAGACATATACATTCAATTTGTGTATTTTAATAAAAAATACTTTGTGCCCAACTCTACAATAGTTTACCCCACTCCAACCAATTATTTTTTCTCAGGAACCTGAAAGTTCACCTGACAAAAAATCCTGGGACAAAAGCAATTCGAATAACAAATTCTCCAACGGAGCCGAATCACCAAAAGCAAGTCGCAAGAGGTTCGGTTCTGCATCTGAAGACACGCTTCTCAAAGTAAATGGAGTTAACGAAGGATCTCCGTTTACGACTCAAGATATGGAGGCGTTCAAAATCGAGCTGATCAAGGAAGTCCGGAAGGAGTTTCAGAAGATAAAGCAAGAGATTAAGCAAGAAATCGTTGAAGGTAAATTTACCTTTCATCTACATTAAATCACAGGGTTGCTACAAGACCTGGAAAAGTCATGGAATTTAAAAATAGTTCTGGAAAACATTGAAAATTATTCAGTTCTTACAAAATTGCTAGTTATTTATTAGTTGTAAATTTAATTTTTAACAGTTGAAAATCGTATCTTTTTCAATTTTCAACAATTTATAATTTAACCTTTAAAATTTAACTGTTGATAAATTATGAAAATTAAAAATTCCATTTTAAGCTGTTACAATTTCAAGAAAAAAGTGATTTTTTTGTTAAAAACAAGTGTCAGAAATATAATATTTACATAATTTTACATGGCAATAAATAAAAATTTCAGTTCATAAAAAATGGAAAAAGTAGATTTTTTCCAAAATAATATAATACTGATAAAACAATTTTTTGTTATATTATGCTAGTATTTTTCGTCGTTCTTGCATCTCTTGCCTATTATTTTACATAATAGATACTATGGAATAACAAATTTTTCTGTTAATATTAATTTCATATGTTAATGCAAAAATTGTATGAAACAAAAAAAGAACAAAAATCTGCGCGTAGCGCTCGTGTATGTTTTTAGTTAGATAAAAAGCAGTAAAATCGACTTCATGATTACTGGAACATTTAACTTATTTCATAGACATTCCTAGTTTTCTAGAAAAAATGATTCAAAATTATGAAAAAATAAAACTTTATTATGAGATGGTAGATTCTCCTATATTTTGTTCGCAAAAAACTGTAACAATTCATAAGTGTGTGTAGAAGTTTGTAATTTTCTACAAATAAAATATGAAAAACGAATAGTTTTTCCAGGCTTATTATTTTTAAAAAATTACATATAAAAGTTTAATTATTCATAAATCTGTAGAAATGCATAATTTTCTACAAAAATCTTTAAAAAATTAATATTGAAACGACGTTTACATAGATCGTTGTAGTTTGTCTTGTATTGTTTCAAACTCGAATCAAATAAATTTTGTAATTCCAATCCAACACTGTATCATGCATTTTATTACAGCCATGAGAACCGAACTGAGTAGAAGGTAAAGACAAGCTGGCCTCCGATAAGCGCAAAATGAAAAGAGAAAACAGGACGACAGAAGTTGTACTAGGAAGCTCAATCGAAGCATTTTCATCGACAAGCACACATAGGTTTTTACCAAGAACAGTGTAGTTATACCCATGTATATCAACCTCTTGTGTAAGTACGTTAATCTAACTTAATATTTCAAGTGGTCAACGTTTCTCCGTTGCCCATTATACGATCGGTAATCGAAACTCGAATGTTGGATCAACTGAGTTCTATTTATTACGCTGTAGACGTACCGATTCTGCGTAGGACTTTCTGTAAACTAGGCGTACAACCAACAAACGGAAAGTCTGAAAATTCGAGTCAAGGTTCTAGCTCTATTACGTAACGAATTGTGAGTTACGTCTAAAACGAAAGTACAGATTATTTTAAACAATTTTCTTCGTACCTGTCAGTGCTAAATGCTCGCAACGAGCGATTCGAGTGCATCATATTTCTTTAGATATCTCGACGAGCTATTTTCTCGTGATATCTTTGAAGAGTTAGATAGTTATTTACGAGTACTAAATGTACTTTACTGCCAACTTGAAACAATCAAGAGCAAGAGCGAACGCTTCAGATCTTGTATACAAATTCGCTATTAGTTTCACGACACTCAATTGGTTCAACATAGAAGCCACACACAATGTACATTTATCATTGCGATATGTCAGCACCGGGTTTTAAAGCCACTTTTGTACTTTAGTGTCACTGTAGAAAATGAGTTCAACGCAAGAAAACGTGTATAGATATTCTTTCGCCAATGTCGTGGCACTTTGCGGATCGCTTACAAGATTTTATACGTCAAGAGGAGTGAATTCGATAAATTTACAACTCGGTAGATTTATCCTCGATGTGATACTTTGAATTTTTGCGAGTTAAAGACAAGCATATCACAGACATTCCGAAAGATACTTTTAGTGAGTTTCAGATATCTTATTTGTCTCTCAATATAAATGAAATTTTTAGACAACCGGCCGTTGCCTATGTGATTTTAAACTAGTAATTGAATCCGCATTTTACTGTGCAATTGCCACGACTTTGGCAAATGCAGATCACATTCACCTATTACTTAAGTGTACACACACACACACACGCGCGCGCGCGTACTCACATATTCACAAAAACTTGTAAAACATTTAAGGGGACGTCGTCCATAAGCTATTGTAGGAGATGTCTTAAAAGTGATTCAGTGAAGCTTTAAGACGATTTCTACCGAGTCATGTCTGATTAACGCGATTAAGACACGAGCATATGAACAATATTTGATCTAGGTTGACAATCGGGTCAAAGGGATTTTTTTAAATGGTGTATTTCGTGATCAGAGTCTGCCTCATGAAGAGAATTTTATTCTATTCTGCATGGAGGTTGTGTTTTTGCGGCATGACATCATTTTTCAGAAAAATAAAAATCCCGAATATTGAAAAATGCTGAAAACATAATAAAACTGCCGAAAATGTCTGTTAACGAAATTTGAATATTTCAAAAGTAAAATTTAGAGATTGAAATCAGTAAATTCCCGAAAAAATTTAATATTTAATATCTGTTAGAATATTTTATTTTGTGCATAGTTTGAAAATATATTAGAGGCCTTTTTTAATGTCAGACTGCAGAGTATGTCCGATATGCAATAACAATTTTATTGTGACAGGATATAATTTTTTTTTTCATGGAAATTTACTAATTTCGGGAATTTAAAATATTGATATTTTGAAAATTCGAGTTTTAAAACTTTAGTAATCAAATTATTTCGGGAATTTCGATTTTTACATTTGTAATATTGCAATTTTGTTAACAAATATTTTCGGTAGTTTTATTTTTCTTCAATAATTGGGAAATTTCTTCTTTGGTACATAATTATATTTTCTGTACTTTTCAACATTTGGCATTTTTTTTGTTTCAAAATCATGTCATCCCCATTTTGCTTGTGTTTATTTTAAACTTTGTTTAAAATAAGAGCAGAAATAACGCAACCTTAATCTAAAAAAATCGTCGTTACCACTTCTACTCGCTCGCAGTGATCGTTTTAAAATGATTTTATGAATTCGGACTGCATAAAATCCATTTTCGTACTTATCACCATGTCATACAAATTACATTTTAATATCGTGAGTACGGCGTACTTATACAAATCGTCCATCCATTAATTCAATAATACATTAGGTCAATGGTTAATTGCTTCATTGGTTTATTCATTAAGTCAGTTCCTCTGTTCACTTGTTCAATACACCATCTATTCATTAATTCGAAAGTCCAGTAATGAGTATGATAATTTATTAAACACTGTGATTGCAAAAGTGGCAGGTGCAAGGAGACTAGTAGCGTTAGATTGTGAGGTTGGAAAACTTGAACAATTTGAATACGGTCCTAATTAAAAATATTTGTTTTTAAAGAAATAAAAAGGTTTCTAAAAAGGAAATTTGAAATATTTAAGTTGAATCAATTCGAATTAAATTTGAAACTTAAAGAAATTTCTTATATCCTTTGAATTACATTCTGAATTGAATTGAAGGGACTCAAACTAAAAAAAATTCGATTTAAAAGCATTTCAATTCTCAAAGGCGTTAAAATGTCTATTGAAATGAATCTCTAGTGCTTTTAGATTTGTTTGCTTTCGAATTTAAAACCCTAAGCAAATGAAACAGTATTTTCTTCTACCATCTTTTTGAAGTCACAGTTGCTAAATGAATAATAAAATTAATTCTTTGAAGACTTGCACCAGCGAGCAAGTAGTAGTTTATTGGGCGGAGAAGAAAAGTTTAACTATTAGAATTTTATAACGTTTGTTTGGTGCGACGCCAAGCAATAGAGATAGTATTTCGATAATTCATCTACACTTTATTACAACTTTTAAGCTGTATTATAACACTGAGAGAAGGAACAATTCCACTTGACTGAGACCTAATGAATAATCGCCGTGATTCATCGTAAGCGCCCATGCCGCGAAAAGTTTCTCCGACGAATTAGACTAGCGACAGCACGTTAACAAGTTTGTCAATCTTGCAAAGTCCTCGCTGGTAAAGAGGACACTTTTAAAGAAACGGTTCATCAATCTATGTTTGATGCACAAGTTTTGTAAAGGTCACCTATTTGACGATGTTTCCAGGCTTAACCACGACCCCTAGTGCAATTTAGGCAGAGAAATAAAACGTTTCTAGTGATAATTCAGTTCATATCGATTGATCATTCATTTACAGCAAGAGACGATGAGAAGGTTTGTAGTTCAGAGAAAAAATTGCAAACCCCTAAGGCTGGGAAGTGGTGAAGCTCGAGTGATTCTAATTTTGAGCCCAGGACAAATCAAACGTGACACGAATATCGTGTCATACACGGATTTTTCAGTTTATAAGTTTAAAAAATTTTGTATTCCATTTACACGATCGAAGTATTCGATGTGCCTCTTTTGTACATGACCCAGTAATTTGATATAAGACTATTATTCTACTTTCGAAAAACGACTTCTTATTACACTACTTTGTACGTATCCTTTTGTATATACGATTCTCGTACAGCTCTTCCATTATATCTATATTTATTTTTTAATTTGAAAAAATCGATGTGGGGGCAAAGCAAGTGCAAATCGACGCGAGGACAAATTTAGCTTTGCTTTTTATTTTTTTTTCAAAACGTTCCAAGTTGTGCGTTTTAATTCTAAGTTATGACTCTTAAGGCGTTCTGTACAAATAGATTTCTTACTACTTATTCGAACCACACGAAAGATTGTAATTTAATTTAAAAATTTTAGATAGTCTGATTGCAATAACCGTTAGTCTTGAAGTGAAGAAGACAGAAGGTCTGCACTTTTTCACCCAAGATAAAATCAGCATAATTCTGATATTTTAAGCCGCGTTGTTTATACTCTTCGTTTTTAGCAAAGGCTTTCGCGCCTTGTCCAAGCGTTCAGATGCACACACGAGATTCAACCTTCGCCTCTTGTCAGTTTTCGAAGTTTTTATCAAAATGCAGAAAAAAATTGAAATTAAAAAATCTGTAAGAGTCGGCAACAGGTTTTAACTGACAGGAAGCGTTTGTTGAGCTACTCCGCATTTAGGTAGAAACTTAAGTATTCCACGTTAGAGGCTGTTGTTTTTACTCGTTCATTTGAAATGTGCAAGTGATACATTTCAAGCAACACAGTCCGTCGGCAACAAAAAAAGCAGCCCCGTTCGCAGGAGAACAGTTTAGTATTAGACGCATTTATACAATAGAGCGATGCTTTCGAAAATGTAGGTAATGATTTCGATGGACCTAACTGTGAGTATTAAGAGTGTTTTTAATGATGAAAACTTTTTAAACACAAGCATGTCAAGGTGAAAAAACATTCACCGGCGATTTAACACGAGAGAAGTATAGTAATCGCGGCAGTTATAATGCTGTGTAATGTAATAAGGACTATATCATCAATGAAATATATACGCAACTGAAAACTGATAATATAGAAGGGCCTACGACCGGTTACGGAGATTTAAAATAATCGAGTTCTTGCTGCTTTCAACATTTTTTTCGACACAGGATTTTTTAATTTTGAATTCTGTCGTTTTAATAAATTATTTGAAATAGACTTTCATCGGCCGTGGGTCCATTGTTTAACGAAATGCACTTAGGATTATAAGAGCGCAGAAGATCCGGTTAGATAGATCGCTTATTAAGATTATCTCGTTACTTACTCATTCTTCATAGACTACGACCGAGAATCGCAGGATAGAAAATATTAAATCGCATCCGTACTTTTCTAGGGGTTTCACTCTACGGAAAATGAAATCATACATTTGGAAGCTCTCAAATTTCTTCCAACTAAACTTGAAAATTTTCAAAATAGGGTTCATTTAATTTTCCGAAGAGTCGAAACTCGACGCTTACAAATTTTTGCGTAGCCAATCTATCAAGATAAACTTGAAAGTTTTGCTTCTGATTTACAAGTCTTGTTTTAAGTTCTCAAAATAACTTTAAGTTTTCATCTAAAATGGTTTACTCTTGTAACCAAGATATCTGCTTCAGCAATTAATAAAATTCTTTGTTGCTTTTTACGCCACTGATGTTGGGATTCAAGTTATACTTTAGATCTTTAGAACATGCTGGATGCATGATTTAATTTACAAAGTTTGATTTTAGCCAAACTCGAGTCTCGTAACTCATAATAATTGATTGATTGTCTTCGGCGCGCATAATGCCTTAACAGGCAACGAAGGTTGAACATTTACCAAAATCTCCTGAGAAGAGAAAGAGAATTTTTCGCCCCTTGCAAAGTGGAGCCATACGTACTATTGTATAATCAGCGAGTAACATTTTGATAATCGTTTATTCGTCTATTGGCTTAACTGATAAGTAATCAGTGCTTCGATAAGTAGTGTGTGTGATCTCAAATTATTTGTTTTTGCAATTTAAATAGAATAATTTCGAGTAAACTGAATTCTAACTCCAAGTTTTATGAGTCATTGTTCTTATTTTGAAAAATACGAAGAAACTATTTAAAAAGAAAGGCCTAATGTCGCTTTTTTAATTAAAAATGTTATTTAAATATAATTTATTGGTGAAGATCACTAGGCTGATTATTTAATAGATGATTTAATGAATTATTTAAGTATTTAAATTTTAGGTTTAAAAATAATTTTAAGATTATGATTAATTTGTTCCTATCTTGAAATGGCTATTTATAAAATACGAAAGGAATTCCTGCTAAATTCGGAACAAGATTTTGGGTCAGCGAATTCGAATACCATCCGCCTTGCTAGTTGCTCATTTGTCCGACTAGATATGGCTTTTTCCACTGATGTACAATTATTGTCGAGCTCTTATTTGAAACTTCGCACACTGTTATCGAGGAAACACTGACATGAGAAATACACGCTAACTGTTGTTAATTCATGTTAAAAGGTATAAATGACAATTTTCTAATACTGACATCCGAGGATGTATAAATAAATAAATAAATAATAAAATAACACATGGCTGAAGTGAAGACGTGATTGAAACATCGCCATTTAAGTATTTGAATCTAGCGATAAGTTGTGAAATTCATGTGTTTGATACGTTTAGCTATGCTTAAGTGAACCGATAATAAACGCTAAGCAAGCGACAGTCATGGCGAACACTTCATTTCTCGAATGCGTCTTGAAAATATTTGTATGTAAATGAATGAAAAGGTAATAAAAAGTATACATGCCACATTGACTTTTGTTGTCATTATTATAGGAATGATACTTTTTATTTTTGTAGTTTTCTTTTAGGTTTTAAGACCAATTTTTAAACCTTTTAAGGTTAGCTGTAGTGAATAGGGATTGCATATCTGCGATTGTTGATTTGGGATATTTCAGTCTTAATATAATGTTAAAATTTGTCCGATGTGACAGAAAATGTAAATTATTCGATTTCACAGAACGTTGACATTTTTTCAATTTTGATTACGCAGGAAGTATAAAATTATTTGATTTCACAGTTACTTTGCATGCTACCAGGCAAAGGATACAATTTACCAATGTCATCTAACGTGGAAATTTACTCGATTTTTTTTTACAAAATACTCGTACATATCTTAGTTTTACGCAACATTGGAATTTAATCGATTTCGATCAAATGTTGCTTGTTTTTTACGCAAAGTATACATTTTTATTCTAATCATTTAAAAATCAGAGGTAAAATTCAAATAAATATCGCACCAATAATCGATGACGTTTTACAGTAAAAACAAAAAATTAATAAATAATCTTGTAAACAAAGAGGAGAATATATAATTTTAATGGAATGTTGTGTTTGAAATTTTCTGAAATATTCATAAATAATCGGTCATTTTCATTTGAATCTGAAATTTTCTTTAAATTGTGTTTTTTTTAATGTTTTGGATTGTTCTGGAATTATGAAATCTTTTGGAAATTTTCTAGACCATACTGAAGGGCAGTGATAGGAAGTAACTAGTTTATTTTAACTGGTTACTTTTTCTGGTAACACTAGTGGTAGCGAAATTACTTTTGTAAATAAGTAACGAATTGGTAATTAGTAACATGTTTTTAGTATCAGTATCTATAAAAATCGTTACTTTTTTAATTACTTTCGAAATATAGTTCACGAGTCTTTTTATGTGAATGAATAAATCTTATGGCTTTTATAACTATTTCTTCACTTTTCACTATTCAAATATTATGGCGGCTCGTGCGCCATTTTTTAGTGCGCCAGGAATAATATTGGACTTGAGAAAGAGCAGATAGAACGACGAAGATACGACCAATTATTACTGTTAAAAATAAACAAACAGTACACAGTGCTGTCACAGCCTAATTTTTTGGAAAAAAGTAACCAAAAGTGACTAGTGTTCTTTTGAATTAGAAAAATTCGATGAAATTTAAAAGAATTCCAGATGAATTTTAACGGATGCAGGATAAATTAAAACAATAAATTAAATTAAATTTGAGTGAATTTATAAAAATTTAAGGGAAATGAGGAAAGTTCGATTTAATGCATAACATTTAAAGTCAATTGAAAAAGTGGAAGAATTCAAAAGAATTTAAAAGAGTTTGCTAAAATGTCTAAACATTCAAAGTGAGTTCAAAAGACTTCAGGGTGAATTAAAAAAAGATTTAAAATCTTTTAATTTAAGTAGAATTCAGGAATTTTAAAAGAATGATTATTAATTCTAAAGAATTCAATCAATTTTTTAAGAATTCCATAATACATTAATAATAATTTAGGGTTAATTCTAAATGGATTTAAAATGAGTTAAAAGGGATGCTAAAAATCCAAAATATTTCACCGATTTTAATCAAGTTGGAGTGAATTTAGAATCATTCAAGAAAATTCAAGAGACATTGATATTCATATAAATTTTAAAAAATTGGAATACTCAAAAAATGTGCATCGAGAATTGAGTAAAATGGGAATGAACAGAACAGTGTTTATGTGAATTGAAAAAATACTGCAAATAATAAAATAAAATTGTAGTGCATTTTTATCAATTTATGGAGAATACAAATTCGCTGGAATTGATAAAAATGTATGACAATTCAGAAATACTGAAAAATGAATTGAATTAATTAAGTTTGGAATAAATTGACAAAAATTCAAGGGAATATAAAAGAATTGCATCAAACGACTTAAGAGTTCGAGGTAAGCTTAAAAGACTGCTGAGTGAGCTGAAAAAAAACGACAAAAAATTCAATGATCTGAATGGAATCGAATAAATTTAGAAGAATTCTATTGCATTACAAAAAAAACCAGGGTAAATAAAAAAATTCAACGGAATTCAAGAGAATCCGATGAAATTCATACGAAATATAAATAAATTAAAAATAATTCAAGTGTATAGAAAAAAATGTGCGTATGAAGGAATAGAATCAGCAAATATCAATGTGATAAAATTCATAAAAATTGAAGGTGAATTTAAAAGTTTTCAGGGTGAATTAAAAAAATTGAAAGTAAAAAAAGACCCATTGAATTAAGTGGATTTTAAGGAAATTTCACAGAAATAAGGATGAATTCAACAGAATTTAAAAAAGTTTGAAGGAATAAATAAAGTTTAGAAATCCTTGAGTTCTCTGTTGTTATTTATTGAAAAAGTCATTGAAGTCATCATTTTATCTGAAAACGTGACTATAGTGACTTTATATTTAAAAAGTGACTAAAACGTTATTTGAGAAAGAAAAGTGATTGGAAGGGAAAATTTCAAATGGTCATTATCTAGTTGCCAT
>NC_046659.1:60666638-60673712 GCF_010883055.1 Belonocnema kinseyi
ACAAAAGTAACTAGGAAAAATTTACATTTTGAAACGATAACGATAACTAGTTACTTTATTGTGATGTAATCGTAACGATAACTAGTCCTTTTTAAAAAGTAAATTACCCAGCACTGATTGGAATCAATCTTCCTGACAAATGTGGAATTTTTGAATTTTCTAGACTGGTTTAGTTATTAATTGGACATCCTAAGAGTATCCCAGATAGGTCTAGAGCGTTTTCTACAATATTGCTGGTAACATTTTTTCAAATTTCTGGAAATATCTCCAGTGTCTTTGGAACATTCTGGAGTGGTCTGGAATTTTCTAGAATATTCTGTAATATCCTTGATATTACGTGGAAACATTGTAAAAAGCTGGATTTTACAGGAAATTTATTGATGCTGGAAATGTACAGGATTTTAGTTCTTAAGCGGGAGCTTTTAAAAATATTTTATACAAGAAGTAGGATACAAATTTTATTTGGTTTTTAAATCACCGGATTTTCACTCAATTTTCGAACAAAAATTACAATTAAAATTATTAATTATTAATCAAAATATAGAAATATTATATTAATTAGATTTAATAATTTAATCAATTGATAGATTAAATATTATATTATACAATGTTTTTTACTGATAAGTAATCACTATAAACATAATTAACAAGTTAAACAAAATCTTTTTAATCTCTTGGAAGTTCAACTAATTAAAAACTCTAAAAAAAACGTATGAAGTCATGATATTCAAATTTAAAAAAAATATACAAAAGTCAAAATTATGTACCTATTTAGTTCAATGGCGTTTGAAATAATGTTTAGAGCTTCTATTTAAATTATTTGTTTTCTATTGATATCGTATTTTTAGCTCATCTTTATTAGCAGAATGTTCTAAAATTGATTAGCAAAACTTTTCCAAAACTTTTATGGTATATTACGGCACTTTTCAACTGAGAAATAAATTTTTCCAGTCATAAATAAGCAAAAAATTTTTAATTATAAAGGCAGATGTAGAACATATTCAGCCGGGAGATGTGAAATTGCCCGCATTCTAGTTTCTAAAAGATTCGCCTGAAACGAAAAAACAAAACAGTTTCTTGAAGTTTTTATTCATAGCTTCTGTGTGAACCAAAAAAATAATCATTTTTGAGAAAATGGAGTCCGTTTAAAATAAAAAGTTGATTTTCACTCAAAAATTTGTATGAAATTGTTTAAAAAATAATTGTTTAAAATTTGTTTCCCAGTTCAGAGAGATTCATACAGAAGACAGCATTTAAACTGTTTGTGTATGCAAGGAGAACTCAATTGGTCAAATACTTTTTGAGTTATCTTCCGGGCAATTATGAAAAATATGAAACCGAGAAAAACGAGTTTAAAGATTTACATGTTGAAAAAGGGCATCATCGACACGCTAGCGCGTGGCGCCCTGGGCGCCTTATAGGTGTTAAAGAATGCACTTGCGACTCTGAAACTGTTACAGCATGTTTTTGGGATGGCAAGCTTCCACTTAAGCAAAAACAAAAATCGATTTTTTGAAGCCGTTGAATGGGTTGCCCCCTTAAAGGAAATTATGTTTCGTGTATATTATTATTAACCCTATTTTATTAAAGTAAACTTCTGTAAATTGTCACAAAAATTGTTATGTATAAGAAATTAATTTTGAAATTAAATGTGGACGAGAATTTCCAAATATTACGGGAAATGTACTTGAATTGTATCCAAGGTCTGAACACCCTGTATTAGCTTCTTCGGCTTGCCCACGTTTTATAGTCTTCAAAGATTCTAATATCCTAGCACTCAACTACTCATAGCTCCGTAGTATTTTTCACTCAGAAATATAAAATTTTCTTTTCCTGTTATTCAGCGTCATCCCTCTATTGTCCAGACGCTCGGCGTCAATTCAACATACATAAAACATCGCGTCGCGACGCTCGGCGCCCTGTCTACTTTTCCCTTCTTCCATAAAAAAATCTCTCCAAAATTTGTTCTTCCCCTCCTAGAATAAATTCATTGAGTACGCCATCCACGAGAAGATACCGCCCTTCAAGGTCTCTTCTTGTTCGAAGCTGAAGATGACATCATCCCTTATTAATGGGGGATAGCTTCGTGCAGACTTTCAAGAGCTCTGCTGTATAGTGGGCAATAGTGTAGGTGCTTTATTGTAGTATGTGCACACTGGATCGATAGCGCGCCTGCACATAGAACGTTTTTTTCAAAGTGTGGGTGTTGATCGAACACTACCAGGGCTGAACAAGTGGTAGTGGCTAGGTGGGGATGCCACTTTCGCCGACAGCGTGGCGGCAGTAGATTCAGACTGTTAGCATCAGTCACAATCGGTTTTAATCCAAAGTCAGACCGGGAATGATAAAAACTGGAAAAAAATGTAGGACAGTAGAAAAAAGCATCAATTTGGGCGAGTTTTGTCTTTCTGTTTGTGAGGTGCTTCGCCCTTTTGTGAGGATGGATATGAATTCTGGAATACCTACTTAATTAGAGAGGTAATCGATTGTTTTAGAATTTCCTCCTAGGGTCCTTTTGATCAAAATCAGATCTTGCCAGATAATAATGAATTAGAAAGATTTTTGTGAATATTAAGGAGCGTTTGACCAACTGGATTTCCAACCAAAAGGCTTATGCTGTTATCAGGATCTACTATTTTGAGGAATTGTGTGAATAATAGTATCTTTGTCAAGTAATTGGGGTTTATTTTCGTTGAATGTATGGCGTGAAAAATTAAATGAATTTAATATGAATTTAACTTAATTCAGGTAAATGAAACTGAATTAAATGTAAATTTATAATTTATGAAATATAAAATTGAACTAAAGTGAATTTAGTTTAATTTATCTTGGAATGAATTGAATACCTGCCCAGAAAGTGAAGGAGGAATTAAAGGCATTAATTGCAGTTACTTAAAACTGATTTGAAGTAAATTTAACCAAATTCTAGTTAATTTAACTGGGTTTAAGATAAAACTAAATTAAAGTAAATTAAAATGAATTTAAGTGAATAAAATTTTAATAAATTAGGTCAAATTAAATTCATATAAATATTTTTGATTTTTAGTTATTTCTAAAAAAATGCAGGTGAATTTAAGAATAGTCCAATAGAACTCGAGTGAATGGAACTGGATTAGAAAAGTACATATGAACCTAAGCGAATTTAACCGAATTTCAGTAAATTTAATTGAATGAAGAGAAGAGCAATTAAAAATTAAATAAAGTAAACTTAATTGTATTTCAGTGATTTCTGAATAAATTCAAGTAAATTTATGAATAATATTTAACCGAATTCTAGTAGATTCAAATGGATTTAGAATAAATCGGAATTCAAGTGAATTTAACTGGATTTACATTTAGTCTAAATTAAAGAGAATTTGACAGTAAATTATAGAGAAACTGCCAGTAAATTAAAAAAAAATATCTGGGTTTAAAAATGAATTCGAAGAATTGAACTGAATTTCACTGTATTAATTGGAAAATATGAACAATTTCAAGGTGAATTTAAATGAATTTCAGGAAATTTAATGTAAATTCAATAAAAATCTAAATTTAAACCAAATTTGCTGAATTGCAGTTAAATAACTAAATTTCAATAAATGTAATCAAAGTCTAGTACATTTAACTTGGTTTAAGATAAAACTAATATAAATTAAATTAAATTTAAGTGAATATAATCGTATTAAACAGGGCAAAATTAAACTAATTTTAAATAAATGTAATTGACTTTAAAATATTTTTAACAAAATTTAAGTGAATTTAAGAATAATCCCACTGAATGGAACTGGATTTAAGGAACATTTTAAATCTAGTGAATTTTAGTAAATTTGATTAAATTTTTAGATGGTCGATGAGAATTCAATGTAAATTCCAGTAAATTCAATATAAAACAATGTAAATTGAACTGAATTCCATTGAATTTAAATGAAGTTAAGATAAATCAGAATTCAAGTGATTTCGAGTAAAATAAAAAAGAATTTCAGAGAATTGAACAGTAAGTGACATAAAAGCCAATATAATTTTCAGTAAATAGGAAATAAAATTTAAGTTATTTGACCTGAATATTGAATATAAATTTATCTGCATTCAAGAGAATTAAACTCAATCCCACTGAATTACTTGCAAAATATTACTGAATTCAGGTTGGTGTTCAAGTTAATTTCAGTTAATTTTATTGGATTCAAAGTAAATTTGAAGTCAAGTGAATTAAACGGAATTGATGTTAATTCAATTGAACTGAAAGGGTTTAAAATTCTAAGGAAATTCAACCGTGTTCCAAATAAATTTAACTGACAATGGATTACAAATCTGAATCCAGTGGATTCGAAATAATGCAAGAGAATTCACTTGAATTCTTAAAATAAAAAATGAATATGATTGAATAACAATAAAACTTTACTTTTAAACTAAAAAACATCATGTATACGAACTTTCCCTTAACTTTGGAGTTCAAATCGACTACTAAATTAGATTTATTGATTTTGATTCTTTACTTCGGTTTTAAATTCCAAAAATAAAACTTAAGCTTACAGCAAGAAATGATTGTTTTTTAAAGCTTTTTAAAAGGCCAACTTACGGAAAATAAATCTTTTCTTATCCAGAAGGAACACATTGTAATATTTATGAGTCATTATACAAGCGAAAAGAAATTTATGGCTGTGAATAGTCGTAGATTGTTAGAATAGGAACTTCTCAGGCTTTTTTCTTGGTTTCAATAGGCTTTCTTTTGAACGGATTTGGCCAGTTCAAATTTCTCGATATAACATCTTAACAAATGAATTTAAGTTTTAAGAGAACTACATAAACCTGTTGCCATTACTTTCAAAAGCCGCATCATATGGAGTGACTTCGACCAGTTTGACGAGTTTTTCAGCCGGGTCAGAACAAAAGTTCTAGAATACATTCAAGGATAAAAAAAGCGTAAAAAAGTAACAAGACGGGTTAAACGTATTTTGCAATGTTCAACTCTCACGGCAAAAAAAAAAAGAATATAACAGCTGCTTTTTGCTCATAATATTATTTGTGGTCGAAATGTAATATAACGGAAACAAAAAAAATTATTTATTTTGTGAATGGTCTTTTTAATTTGTCGTTTATATAATTTTAGTAATTGAATTTTCTACTGAGGACTCAATAAATTGTCTAAAAAATTTAATAAAACATTTAAAAATGGTAAATTAATTTTGAAGTTTGCCAGAGTAGGTGTTATAAGAAATCACAATTATTCACTATGCGCAAGTCTCATTATTCTCGTACTTACGGTAGTAACGCAGAGATAAGGTAAAAATGCAGTTACATACTTACACACATATACATAATACAAAACAAAGCCACGATACCATACCGTTGTTTGTTAAACTAAAAGTTTTAGTCAAAATACATTTGAATTCCTTAGGACGATTTAGTTTAAAATTCGAAAATTTTAAGTAATTTTCTATTGATGGATGAAAATTAAGCACTACAAATATCTTTATTTTTATTTTAAAAATTCAGAATTTTAGACTTACTTTGGCAACATTTCCAAATTTTTAGTTATAATTTATTCTAATAGTTAAAAAAATATTAATTGAAACACTAATGTCGATAATTATAATAAAATTGATTAGATAATCGATTTATGATAAAGATTCAAAAACTGATTTAGGAATAGTTTTCTGAGATTGAAATTGGAAGAAAATGTCAAATTCCGAAGTTGAAGACACTCTATTAGCTAAATATATAGAATCGATCAAACATTTATTAAGAGAGTTAAAATTAATGGCTCTATACTAAAACCTGATGGTTGCGAGCTGTGAACAGTTACGATTTTTTAATCGAAGGTCGAAGTTCGCAGTGCTCGTATCAATTCAGTGAGGTGATCATCGTCTAAAAATAGAGTGCACATCTTGTTCTTATTAATAGTATTGTTTTATAAATCAAGATATGATCAATTCATACTTGAATATATGTATATCTGTCATTATGGGAAGGGCACTTCATATTCTTATTGTTAGCTAAATTGATCTGTTACGGCTAAAAAAACATCGAATTTTTTATATTTTAAAATAAAGTAGTATAAGAATACAAATGTTTATTTATGACTATTAATAATTAATTGAATACGGAAATTAAAAGTTGTTTTAAATGTTGATTCAATATTTATATTGTTTTTTATGCTTCCAGCCAGTAAAGTTATTTTTATCGTGATTGCCTTCTCGAATACAAACTTATATTTCCTGCGCAATAATCCCATTGAAGTTTGCTCTCACTTTCCCTCTTCAATAATTTGCAGTGTTAATCTTTAATCTGGCTTTTGTGTCGACGAGAGTGAAATTCAGCGCGAGTTGCTAAATTCTTGCGATTTTTAAATTTAATACAAAATATGTGGTTATTTATAAATATTCCGGATATTTTAATTATTTCATATAAATTAAATGACTAAATTACAAGAAGTTTTCTTAGTTGAATAATTAATTTTTTTCGGTGTAATAAAAACTTCGACTCTTAAAATTTAAAAACGTTTCTACTAAAATTATTTTCATTAAAAAAAAACATTTTAAAAGGATGATAAATTTTCTTTTAGAGACCAATATAAATTCGGGCTAAAATATCTGAAAAAACAACATTTTCCAGATTAATAATTATTCGAATTAAAAATTCTATGATTATGGTTAGAATAATTTATTAGTCTAGAAAATTTCGTTTACTTTCAAAGTTTCCAAAAAGGGACAGTTACATTTCTCTATGATGTAGTTTAAATGTCAAGGTCTTTGATTCGAAAGCAGAAATATTTAAAATTCGCGTTGAATTCAAATAGCCCCTAATTTAGAAAAATTTGCATTTTAGACCAGACAAAATTAAAATTATAAGTTTTAAAGCATCGAAGTTCAAAAATCAATACCTCAACATGGAATTCTTAATTAAGCGCACTTAAATGGTTATAGCCATGCAATTTCGAAATTTTAATTGCACAAACTTTTCCTTAACTTAGACAATTTTATTATTCCCAAATTCTACGAGGGTGGATTGATAATTTTCCGGCCTGACCAAGAGATGGCGCCACTAGGCCTACCTTGAGGTGGCGTTCTATAGTACCATCCTTAGATAGCTTGTAGC
>NC_046659.1:60673812-60680558 GCF_010883055.1 Belonocnema kinseyi
GAGGGAGCTCTTCTTAATATTTTGACACCAAAATCATGTCGATACACCTTACCGACTGCGAGTAAAGCCACCCACGCTTTAACTTGACAGACTGTAGGCCTGAAATCTAATTTTGTTCTATTTGGAAGACTTGCAATTCAAAATTTTATTTTAAATTGTGCAGTTTGACAGTTTAAAATTTGTTTAAAAGCTTTAAATTGGCTGATTTATGTATATTTAATGGATTAATCAGATTCATTATGATTGATTCACTTTCAATATTTATATTTTATTTTTAATTTCAACTTTGAGAACTTTAAAATAAAAATCAAAGTTCTGTAGGCTGGAATTGAACAATTTCAATGTCTGGGGGAAATCTGTGATCTTTTTAGGGTGTCATTGTCTTGGATCGAAACCATTGTAGTTTCGCCCGAATTCCGTCTGTATTATCTGGACCGTATATTTTTGTTACTATTTTTCGGTGCTTATAGTTTTTGGTCTTATTTTTTGGGAACTAATATACTAATTAACAAAAATGATTTATGTTGCCGTTGTATGCCACATATAATTTCTGAAGTCTTTTTCTATGCTGAATACGAATCTGCCCTCGGTTTTTCACCATCTGGTGTAGTCGCATAGATATTTGAAACTTAATTCTTTAATCAAAAAATCTTTGATAATTTTTTCTAGGGGAAAAAACGAAAATCTTTGAGGCAAATGTCAGGTCTGAAAAGAAATTCTAGTGGTGATAAATTGTTCTTGAGATATAAAAATCTGCAACTCTGTTTCCGTATGGGTCAAAGTTCAAAAGTTCCAAGCACTCAAAATTATTTACTTAGAACCCCAGAGCCAGTTATTTAACTTATCACACGGAGTCTCTGTATATTAAAAATTTTTTTAATTCGGTCCGCCATATTTCATCAACCATTTTCAATTTTGAAAATTTGACCCACACGAAAAAAGGGGTGCAGATTTTTCATGATATCTCAAGAACGGATTATCTGATTTCATATTCAAAAATTGAATAAACTAAAATAGAGGCCAATCAATTTTTCGAGAATATTTTAATTTTTTTTTATTATTTAAAGAACCATTTTAGCTATTTTAAAGAAAGGTAATATTTTTAATCTTAATTAAAAAGGAATCGCAATAATTCGACGCATCTTAACAGATTTTCGGTTTGACTTCTAAAACAAATTGTTCAATAAATTATATTTAAAAATTAAATTCAAAATTTCGATTAAACTGCACCTAATGACAAAAAATGGAGGGTAGATTTGTGTCTTGAGACTAAAGGCTTAGGACTTTGTAATTGGGATCTTATTTTTTCGAAACCATTTTTGTCAACAAACCTATGCCAAACAAATTTGTTAACAAATTCTTCAGAAATTTGTCGATTACTTTTCCCATTTTTTCCGATTAGCCGATTGTTTATAAATCCGATTTTTTGGGTTGTCAAGTTTAACAAATTTGTTAATAAACCACTCCCCTCTCTCTCTCTCTCTCTCTCTCTCTCTCTATATATATATATATATATATATATATATATATATTGAGCTTGTATTTTTGGACCTACCGGCTTTAGACTTACATTTTGATTGATATTTGTTTTGGGTGTAAAGAAAAAATAGGTCAGTTCATTTTTTGTTTAATATAAACATATCAAAAGCATTCAGTTTTTTAAAATTATTAAGTGCGCATGCCACTTTGAATAGTTTTCTTTAAAGGTCATTTAATTTACTCATAGACATAATTGAAAGGTGACACTGCAGAACTAGATCTCCAAAATTTTTTCGAAAATTGGTTTATTGCTTAAGAAATTCTTAAAAAATCAAATACACGCTGTGATAAAGATTTGTTCGTAATTTAAAAAATAATTAATTAACAAAATGTAATTTAAATTTACGTTGAAATTTTATAGTATTATATTAGCGTAGTAATAATTATTGTTATTCCCTTAACGATATTTCTTGATCATTTTCTTATTCATCTTATCATTTATTAAAAAGAAATCCTTATTTTTACAGCCCTTTCACCGAATAATCGTCTATATCGGTGCGATATCATCTGACTAAATTTTAATTTTCTCGGAACAGAACAATTTGCTTGGATGAAATATTTGTTATTCTTATTTACTTCCCCATTGGAATGTTTTTAGTTTTGTGAAAAATTCAACATTCAATTTCCAATCGCTCTTTCGTCTCTTTGAGATTGCCAGCTGACGTATCTATTATCTCGAAAATGGAGAACTGTTTCGCAAAATGTCGTCTTGGAAGTGGAGTTCCATCTAATCTTTGAATGGCGATTTCGAATTTACAGAATGTTTTTTCGCTCCTGAAAAGTTCCGATTTTGTTGGTTATCAAGTTCTGCACTGCCACCCTTCAATTATGTTTTAATTTGTTTAAATTCCAGTTTTATTTAAGCCTCCAAATTTTCAATTGAGTACAAAAACTGCTGAAACTCACTATAATTATAACTAAACATGAGTATACCTGGTCACATGGAAATGTATAAGGCACCTGGTCCGACCACCGAAGTTAAGTAGCGCTTGGCTCAGATGTACTCGGGTGGGGAGCTATCATAATAAATGTAGCCTTCATCAGCTTTTAAGATGAGCTAACTCCCGACTTAAGACTGAAATAAACTTTGTTACATCAGGCATATTATCATCAAAATTAATTTTTTGTTTTTCATCTCACTAAAAAAAATATTTAAATATTTAAAAAACGCAATGGCTTGGTCTTGTAGTATGTGTGATATTTTTAAGCAATTGCTATAAGGTGGTATAAAAAGAAGAAGTTGCATCCGGTGATGTAAAGGAGAGAAAGAGGAAGTTGAAAGAAGAAAAAGAAAAAAAGGAGGATTAACGGATTGGAACGAGAAACACGTGCTCTTTGAGCCCGTTGACGTTCATGCTTCAACGGAAGGAAAAAGTTTCAGTCTTGCACACGGAAGTTCAACTACAGAAAAGACTAGTCTTCATCTTATTTATTATTCAAAGAAAGTCGAACGATGTGCGGTATAAAAGTAGACAGAATCAAAGCCAGAGCCGGAAGTTTCTGATTTTTATATACGATTTAATTTTTTATGCTAGGACATAAATTGAAAAGAATTTATAAATTTAAATTGACTAAATTAAGTCAAAAATAATTACATGAAATTATTTATAGAAGATGATTAGAAGCGTACATAATATTATTCAGAATCTTTTGAAATATAATATTTTTATAAAAAGTTCAACCTGTTTTGATAAAAAATTAAGATGCAAACAAATAGTTATTACATTAAAAACGTTTGACCAAACTTATTTTAAAACGTAGCTTCTTTACATCTGGAGAGTGTTCGAAATTTTTTTGGAAGCTGACTGAAATAACAGAGATGACTTTATCAATTATAAAGGAATTATTGTAGCGTTTGGAAATATAATAAGGAAAATGAGATCCAATAATAATTTTTAGTTTGATGTAAGAAAAAAGTCGTAGGTATAGAAATACACGATATCGATAATTATTAATGTAATTAATATGTACATATGGTACCTGAGAAAATTAAATTTAGCCCTAGAACTGATTTGTAGGACAAGTAAAGATTTGGAAGATAACTTAAAGTAAAGAAAATTTGTTTTGAAAGAAACATATAGGTCAAACAATTGTTTTATGAAGAAAACCTCAAACAAAGAAATATCTAATCTCTAGTCTGAACAGACGGAATGCTATAATCAGTGCTGTATGAAGAAGAATTTTCTTTACATTCTAAATTTAAAAAGTACAAAGTTTAAAGAGTTTCTATAAATTCTCAAGCTTTAAAAGGGAATTCAGAATTTAAAATAATAATTTAAGTGCATTGAATATGAAATCATTCTAATTTGGAATAGTTCTAATTTAGAAGCTAGAAATTTCAATTGCAAGTAATAGTAATACTATCAATATTAATTTGTTACTAAAGACAGTTTAAAAGCTGATAATAACATCCTGTTACATTGTTTAAATTTAATATACCTAATTTCTTGTAAAGAAATTGAAAATTAATTATAATAATTTACCTCCTTTAGAAAGTTAATCATCAGCATCGACCATAGCATCTATCAAATTCAAGAATTCTTTCTTTTAAAATGAAGATTAGGTTTTGTAGATAACACATGGTCCAAATTTGCAATCCATTTCTGAGAAACTAATCCGCTACCATTTGTGGTGTCTATCAAGGAGTAATCAAGATCTGCCAGATGAAGTTTAATAAGTAATTGCTAATTCAGATAATGTAACCCTGTAAGAGAAAACAGAGAAAATAAAATGTTTGCATTAAAGCAGTTGTCCATTAATCTGTTTCTTACAAATGAAAACATTTCACTGATCTAACACAAATACTGGTATCCATAAATTAAAAAATTGCCTTTCTCATAAAGCTAACATCAATATGGTATGGTCAATATGGTTACAATATGGTAAACATGAAAAACCCAATGCTAAAGTAAATGATTTTAAATCGATTTGTAAGAATGTATCCCTATTATAAACTAAATGATCTTCAACCCTCTTATCTATCATCTTCAACATCTTCCGCAAAAAAGTACCATATTACCAAATTCCAAAACCACTCTCAAGATTTCTTGACCAAACTAATTGCTCTTCACTTTTCAGCACAAGGTCCACAGTGTCCTCTCTTAAGTCTCAAGCACCAACACAGCCTCTACCTTAACCCGGAAGTCGGAAGTACTCTCTTCCTTCCTCGGAAGCGGAGAAAGAGAAGAGTCAAAAGCCAAACCACAAGAAAATAGAAGACACCTGCAGAGGCTGTTTCGTCGTAAGAGAGCGCCGTCGCAAATACGGTATCCACATCGCCAGGGTATATGCATAGGGTATTAATAGTCATACTCAGAGAGGGGATCGCTCGCGGGTGAAAATAGAAGAGAATGTTTTTGGAATCCAATTGGACTTGGTTGGCAAAAGGATGGGGTAATATGGCCGACTTGGCCGAGCGGGTGGACGATCTAATATGCAGTTTTGATTCGTCCAGTGAGACGACCATGGACACGTTGTCGATGCTGATTTTCGGCTGGATGCTGTTCGGCCTGGTGGTGTTGTGTGTGGGAAAATATGTGTATAATCGCTTCGTCCTCCAGGAGGTTGCGAAGAGCGGCGGTGCCAGCGCCAAAGAGGTACATTCGACTCTACATGTTGGCGAAAGTGTGGTGCTGATTGGTGCTGGCGCAGGAACTGGTGCAGCGGGTAGATCGCTACCATTTGAGAAGCTTTCGAAGGCTTCTGGTGCGAGGTCCACGGGGACCGGAAATGCCGGCGGTGGTGGTGGTGGTTTTACTGGTGGTGCATCAGGTGGTTTAGGTAGCGCCTCTGGAATCTTCACCTCGTCCTCTTCTGGGAACCTATCTTCTTCCGGATATGTGCCACCGACTCCGCCGGTTAGGAAGAGACTTACGAGGAAGACTTCCGGTCCGCTAATTAGCCCGGCGAGGAGCTCGCGAGCCCTCAATTTGCCAACGGCTACCGGCGCGGATCCCGACGCCGTCAGATGGGTCAACGAGCTCCTCATCTGGCTCCACGCGGACCTTCCTGTCCTCGACGAACTCCTAGCTACCTGGGTGACGTCGCTTAATGACTTCAATGCCAACTCAGTCGAAGAGGTCAGTTTTTAAATTATATTTAACGTTATTTCTTTATTTGTGATGTTCCGGAGGAAAGGGCCCACTTTCATAATGTGGAGTTACGTATAGTTACTTCTGAAGTTGGAACTTTGAAAGCTCGCTTTTCGAGCAAAACGCGTCTAAAGTTGACGAGTGCCCTAAACGCGCGTGTTAAATTTGTTGTTCAGGCATAAAATAGATCCATTTCCGGACATTTATACGGGACTATATTAGTATAATGTAAACAAATAAAGCATACATGGAAGTGTGATTCCCCGTCGCAACCCCAAAATCAATATTTTTGACCTGTTCTTTAACTTCAAAAATGACATTATGATAACAACATTCTTAGAAATATAAAAATTTAAGTTACATGAACCGCAAATGACTAAATTCGAACAAGTACACATTGTACAACTATGGCTTTCTCATGTGTTCTGATTTCTGATCTGTTGTCTATGTTGCTCAAAAATTTTAAAAAGTCGAAACAAACATAGAAGAGAGAACGAATATAAGGAATGACATTTGAAGGGTTACAGTACTGAATTAAAAAACAAGCAAAATCGGAATCTTTCAGGAAAGCAAAAAAACATCCTGTGAAGTCTAAATTACATTTTTTACATCAAACCAAAGTTTACTCTCAAGCGAAAGTGTTGCTGACTTGAGGCCAAAAAAGTTGATGAGAAAAATTCATCCACTTTTGAGGAAACTAATGTGGAAGTTGACAATCTCAAAATGATCACAAATTGGAATAGGCTTGGCAGCGGTAGCGATTGAAAATCGAATTTTAAATTTGTTTACAAAAATAAAAACTAAAAATCTGCTTGTTTCGCGGGCACATTCTCATAGCGCGCTACGCGCGCGGCTCGTTTCGCTCGCAAGTGTGAGTGCGCCTAGGGCGCGCGACTGTTGTTTCTCGCGCTTCGAGCTCGATAATGTTTTTACCTCGCGCTGCGCGCTCGATCTTTGTGCATAGACTTTTTAAAATTAAAGGTGAAAGCATCGACAAAAGTAATTCGGCAATTGCGAAATCTTAAAAAAAAATTGGTTATCTAACGTTTTATTGCAACTTTTGTTGTTCTTCCATAAACTGAATTTGCTCATTTCCAATGTTTTCTATATGATTTA
>NC_046659.1:60680658-60694481 GCF_010883055.1 Belonocnema kinseyi
TATATATAAATTTTTTTGTTGAAAATGCATTTATATTTTTGAGAATCTTTGAAATACTGTGAAATTGTATCATGAAAAAATGTAGTTTTTGGATTTACCATTATTTTCTAAGCTCTCAAAATTACAATTTTTGATTTTTCAAGAAAATTCAAAAATTTGTTAGAATAATCTTGTAGGGCATTCAGAAATCAAACTTTTTCTTCTCTTGCCTTTCTTCCATATCGTCCGTTATTTGATTTAAAAGTTTCATTTTCGTGTGTTTTTTGGTATTATGTAAATACTTTATCCCTGGTAATTTTTGGTTTTATAAAAAAAGTCATCAGGATAAATTGTTCAACTTTTTGAATACTATAAACATAAGAGTGTACCAGAGGCCAATCTGATAGAATGATTTTTTTCAAAAGTTATCGTGCTCACAGACAGACAGACCGACAGGCAGACATATTCGTAAAAACCTATTTTTCGGATTCAGGGGGTCTCAAAACGTGGACATTTGACAAAAACTGGAAGGGGGGGGGGTGAAATTTTACAAAAATCAAGTACCTTCTCTGATGAGAATGTAAAAATGATTTATTTGTCATGAATAATTTTTTGATATTTATGTTTTTGGTTATAATCGTATGCTGTCAAAATTTGAATTTTGATTTTTTCAAAAATTCAAAAAGTTGTTATGAAAATTTTGTAGGGCATTCAAAAAGCAACATTTTTCTTCTCTTGACTTTTTTTCATACCCTGCATTATTTTACATAAAATGTTCATTTTCGTGTGTTTTTTGGAATTTTGTAAACACTAAAACTCTGGTAATTTTTGATTTGATGAGAAAAGTCATCAGGATAAATTGTTTGACCTTTTGAATACTATGAATAACCGTACAGAGAATTTTTGAATGTTGAAAAAAATGATCTTAAAAATTTTCAAAATGTGCCCACATTTTGAATTTTTATCTAAAATGGCTAGCTAACGAACTTGACCTTTAGTTTAGGACACTAAACAAGTGTACCAAAGGCCAATCTAATAGATTAATTTCTTCAAAAGTTATCGTGTTCGCAGTCAGACATATAGACATACAGTAAATAATATAGACAGATACATTCGTAAAAACCTGTTTTTCGGATTCAGGGAGTCTCAAAATGTGGACATTTGACAAAAACGGGGGGGGGGGGGGCAAATTTTACACAAATCTAATACCTTCTCTGATGAGAAGGTAAAAAAAGTACCTATTTGCTTTTCAGAATCAATTTATTATCGATAGATTTAAATTGAATTCCACTAAGATAAATAATTTATCTGTATTCTTGTATGAAATATGGTTTATTATTTAACTGTTTTTAAATATTAACGTTAATTTTATTGTTTATTATTATTATTAAGTTTATTCATTATAGCTCTATGTTTTCAAACTTATAATTTATCGAAATACTACTGAATATTTTGTTTAGTTAAAAAAATGAAAGTTATTTCTTGTTTAGAAAGACTCTATATCGACTAAACCATCATCAAATTGAATCACTGTGTGCACTGATAAAAATATAATCTTGGATGCTCTTCAGTACACATTTTATCAGAATCAATTATCAATTTTCCTCTAGCAGTTGTTGAAATACTCTTTTTATTAGCTGCGACCAGGAAATAAATCAACAGGTGACTCTACACGTAGAGTTTATAGAAATAGTTATAGTTATTAATTTAAACCCTGCACTGTGTCGAGAAATATAGATACAACTTAACTAGATTAGGAATATTTTTATTAATAACTTTATTTCTGGATACAATACAAAATTAGTTATATCTGATAAATGAGTATTGAAATGTTCAATATTTTTTAAATAATCTAATATTCTTGATCCTTATATAATATACCGTTAAACGGGGCTCAGTGGAAACTATATGTTGGGTGAAGTAAAACGTCCGAAAAACAACGAAAAAAGTATTAAAAAAATATAAA
The DNA here is from genome assembly GCF_010883055.1 of Belonocnema kinseyi. NCBI lineage: Eukaryota > Metazoa > Arthropoda > Insecta > Hymenoptera > Cynipidae > Belonocnema > Belonocnema kinseyi. Next base: position 60,682,604 of record NC_046659.1, read on the forward strand.
GTTAATCAAATTTTTCTGGATCTTGTCGGTTTTCACACTTCAGTGAATTCGGGAAGTCGACAGTCGTAATGTCTAAAGTCTATGTATGCTTAACTTATAATTAACTTCCTGTACATAATTAACATAAACCAACTCAGTATAGAGACATCTCAAGGATATTCTCATGGATCATTAAACTTTTGTTAGAAGTAGATTTGAAATTGCTCTGAAGTTTAAAAATTTAATATCAATTTAATAAAAATATAATAATAAAAAAATTTATTTTAGAGTCATTCAGATCAAAATGTTGTATTGATAGAATCAAACGATTGAGAAAATAAATTGCGAATATTATTATTTGTGATAATTGTGTATTTCTGTGATGCAGTCACAGGTCAGTGAATAAATCACGCTATCAAGGTTCGTTGATGAAAAGAGATATCATGTATGTAGCACGCTTGATTGCCATATTGATCGGAATAATATTCTAATTTTGGATACAGAACATGATTTTGGATAAAAACGAGTGAAAAACTGTATGTTACGTGGAAAACCTAATTGAATTAAAAGTATTGAATATATATATATATATATATATATATTTCTTTAATGAGAATTACCTGCAACAAAAATTAGGCTTGGTAGTGTGAATGGTACTAATTCACAAGGTATTGTTTCCCTCGGACTTGGGGTATGAAAAGTCACCTACTATCAATTTTTTTCACAGTGTTGCGGAAAAAACAATCGACGAGTTTCGTACCCAACTACGAGCGAGATGGAACATCATCTTGAAATTACCTGCAACAAAACTGATCCCAGATTTTTTACTGTGTTCTTAATGGATTACTAATATATTTTTCAAAAGATAAATACAAAGTTCATAATCTGTTTTGCAAGAAAATGTATTAGTTCATCTACAAAGTGTAAAAGTGAATCATCAAACAAGTATTTTCATATAGTAAATATTTCGAGAAAAAAACTGCAGTGTGTGCGAATGATTATTCATGAGAGCATTTTTTATTTTATATGCAATGCTGTCACAAGGCTTGAGACTTGTCATACAAATATGAAATAACACGTACTTTGGTTTATTGAGATACTATGTAATTACTAATCTTCTGGTAAATTGTAAATAATTCAAAATATTATATGTAGGATACATTGCTCCTTAAAAAAATTAAATTTTAGCAATATAAACTTTATATTACTTTTTTTATTGCAAAACTAAAAGAAACTTTTTCTCTACTGAAAATTCATTTATTGCCCTTTTATGTAATTTTTCACGTTTTACTTTGAATAAATGTAACTTTCTATGTTTTTTAATCGAATATATAACGTGTTTTAATATAAAACATAAAATGAAGTTATTATTAAGGATTCGATACAGAGTTTCAACAGATGGATAAAATTTGGCATTGAGTTTGAAACCGGCACTTGCACCAAGCTAATCCCTTTACAATATATCTTTTTCACGTTTTGCTGATGACGCAACATAGCAAATCAGACATGAAAAAAAGGAAGTGCATTAGGTTCGAGGTCTATGTTGTATGTTGCCTCGGTTACGTTAAATTAGATAGTAAAAAAAAGGTGTCGTCACAACATGTGAACAGTCTTGCTGCAGCAGCAACCACCGTCATCAAATCCAAAATAGCATCTGATGCTTTCGTACAGAGTACAGAGCCGGTCGCCCACGTGCCGTTTACCATTTTGCGATCTTATGACATTTAACCTGATTATTTCTAAAACCGATTACTTCTGATCTGATCTAGATCTTTTTAGAATTATTTTCCCGCCCAAACATTAAAGATTCAAAAGATTATATATTCAGAATCTTTTCGTTTTTTTATGGCAGGGCTGCCACATAGTTCTTTAAGTCAGTTTTAGTCAATTTTTTTTCTCAAATCACTTTTCTTTAAATAAATTAAAACAAAGCACTATTGACTTCAGATCTATGCATTTTCTTGAATTATTTTGTATTTACAATACATTCTTTGGAATTTTTTTCACATCCCCTGCATTCATAGGATACTTGTGGATTTTCAATTTTTTGCAAATTGACCCCAATCCTTATGGATTTTAGCAGATCCTTACTCACTAATTCTATAATAAATCTCATTTGTCTGAATTAAATTAAATTTTCTTCGATTTTAACAATTCTGTTTGATTTGTTTACATCATTTTTAATTAATCTCGTATTCGTATAAATTTTACCAAATTCTCTTGAATTCATTCGAATTCTTCTTAGTTCATCAAAATGTTACTGAAAGCAACGGAATATTTCGTATTAAAATTGTTTTTAATTCATTTAAATTCGTTGGGAATTCAGCTTTAATTTTTATTATTTTATCTTGAAATATTTTTTATTATATTATATTTTTTGGAATTCCCTTGAATTTTTCTGAATTAACTCCATTTTTTTCTAAAATTAATAGAATAGTTTGGATTGAAACATTTATTTTCAATTACAATTTGAATTCATTCGAAATTGAGCTCTTAATCCTGATTAACTTATCATAAATAATAATAAAAATTCTTGAAAAACGTACATAATATGCATATACTTTCATGTGTTCTTGTAAATTTATTCAATTAGACTGGATTCAATAAGCTTTTTTAGGCGTTTCTGATCTACCCTGGTACCTTTTAAATTTACCTTGAGTTATTAAGCATTACATCAAATTCTTTAAAATGCTCTTGAATATTAATAAATTCACTCCAAGTATAATAAATTCAATGCATTTTTTAAAATATTTTATAAAATGGATGTATCAAGTTATCTTGAATGTATTAAATAGAAATAAAAGAAAAAAACTTATTTATGAAGATAACTTTAGAGAGGGTCTCGATTTTTAAAACCTCGGTAGTGAGATTTTTTATAATATAATGTTTCTTGTACCGCCATTTTCATCCAAGCCCTGGGATTGATTGAAACGGAGGGTGCAATATGCAGGGATAAACAGGGACAAATGGAAAGGAGATTAATGGAAAGGGATAGGGCAAATGCGATTTCTACAATATGATTTTTTATTTCTGAACAAATTACTTAAATAAGCTTTTTGTTGATCAAAATTATTGGAGCTAGATATAAAGAAGAAGATTTGGCATAAAATAAAAATCTACAAACAATTTATAAAGTTATAAACAGTTTTTTAATCTTTGAATATCTATGGACACTCCAATAAAACATATGTTACAAAAAAAATTAATTTTTGAATGTAAGCATTACATTAAAAGAATGTCATTCTTCGATTGTTAGAAACTGTTTAAACAATGTGTTTAACTATGAGTTACGGTGAAACTGATTACCGGAGCATACTATATAATTCTTTTCTCATAATTCATTATTTCGATTCTGATTCTGATATGTACCATTCTCCTATAATTTATAGTTTTTAAAATTTTATAAATAATATTTTATTATCGATGAAATTCATGTTTAAAGCCTTTTACGATGCGTTATATTAAAAAAATGGGTACGAAAACGAGCGTTAGTATAAGAAATATAGTTGTTTGGAATATATAAAAACCATAGAGGAAAAGAAGGAAAAGAGGAAAAACTTTTCTCAACCCTGAATTCGAAACTTGCAACTCTTAAATTTTTTAATAAAAGAACTTATAAAATAACTGAAACTTAAATCATTGCATTATTTTAAATAATTAAAATTGATTTTTCTTTACAGCATGGGATTGGCGTGGAATTCGTCCGTGTTCTTCCTGAAACACACCCACCAGTTTTGTCCAACATCTTCTGTGAATGTGATTCCAAAGATGACGTGGTAAGAATAATATTATTTAATATATTTCTTAAGTAAAAATTAGGTAAATAATTCGATATAAACTGATAATGAGTTTTTGTTATCCAAATCTTTTTTACTGTGTAAATACATGTAGACACTTTTAAATCAGAATGAAAATTATTTTAATATTTTGAATATAAATTTTATGATCCGGATGAAAAAAAAATTTGATAGAGATATTTATTAAGTTCTGTTTTAAACTAGATATTTAAAATTAGATATTCCGATTCACTTCACCATTTATACAATCAAATTTTTTGAAAATAATTAAGTCATTAAATTAAATTATTTTCAGACCATCACGTGCGATTGTGAGGCGACTCCAGCCTTACAATTGAAAGCTTTTCGCCAAAAAGGCGATAAGGTGGAAGCCAGCCATTATCGAGTTAACGTCAACCGTTTCCGTGCTCGTCTCAATCTTGTATGCATCACAGAAAAACTGCTTATTGATTTAAAGTGCGATGGGTGGCCTGAGGTTCGTTCTTATTTCGTAGTATTAATCCATATTCAATTCCTAAACTCTCACCTTTGAAACCCTTTTTGAAAACGTATTCTCTTTTGCAATTTAAAAAAAAACTGCATTTGTTTTATAAATCGAATACATATTCTAATGTTCAGATTGTTGATTAAAACAATTTTTTAGCTAATAAATATAGAGCAAATTAGGTGATATGTATTTTTGCGATTTGCAAAAAAATGGTCTTAGAAGTTAGGTGTATTTAGATGTTGTTTTAATTTTTCTCGTAAACGATGAGAGATACCGCAAAAGAACAAGAGGTATTTTTAATAGAACATTTTTAGACGTGTATAATTTTATGTCCAAATTTTTTTATGTATGTCATTGTTTGTGAGAAAACGAAGAAAATTCTATTGCAAGGAAAAAATTTCTTCTGACTACGAAACTTATTTAGCCAGCATAAAACTTACAAGATATCTTCCTTATCAAAATAAATTTTTTTAAACAAATGTGGCAAAAAATATAAGGGTGGGTTTTTCGAGAAAATTGTATTCTAAGTTTTTCATAATAACCGCTGTCATTTTGTTAAATTTTAAACCCTTTATAAATTTTCCGGCGAATTACAAAAGAAGACAATAAAGAAAAGTCAGGTTTGTTAAAAAATAAAGCATAACATTTAAAATCGCCTAACTTCTTAGAACGTTTTTATTTTGAAAATCAGAAAAATATGTTTTACGAATTTGCTATGAAAAACAACAGATCGTCCCTGAGAGATTCTGCGACTTTAAGTGGAAAATCCTGTCTGATATGAAATGGATTCGGTCGCCTTTTTATTCCATTCCACTTTCCCTCATTTCCAAAAGTTAATCACTGCTAATATACCAGAAACTAGACATCTCTTCTAATACTTTTTTTCGCATCCAATCCCTTCTTATCCATTTCTATTCTATTTCCCTTTTGAATAATCCTATCTTTTCTATTTTTTTATCACATTCTTTAGTTCACATCCTATTCCTGTTCTCAATAAATTTGTTTTATCCTATCCCTTTTTGTCATATTCCTATTTTCAATCATTCCGAGCTTTTCTAGCTCTTTTTATGTTATTCGCCTTTCCAAAAATGCTATCTTTTTCTATCTCTTTTGATAACTTTATATCCTTTGCCTTATTTATAATATTTATGTCTTTCACATCCCTTTCTATCCTATTTTCCTTTGGAATAATTCTATATTTTTCTGTCTACTTGTATCACTTCTTTTATTTTACTGCACCCTATTCTTGTTCAAAGTAATTCTATTCCTACCTATCCCTTTTTATCCTATTCCTATTTCAAATAATTCGAAGCTTTTCTATCTCTTTTGAGGTCTCTCTATCGATTTAAAGAATAATAATCATTGAGTTGTGCCTTTTCACAGGGAAGTTTCACTGTTAGAATTTTCTAACTGTTAGAATTTTCTCATTGTAATCCGTCGGTCTAAAATCCCTCAAGTGTCAATCTGAGAAAATGAGGTTCAAAGTTTAATTATATTATACTCTATTAAAACGTCGTTAAATATTCACATAAGTTTGTCGATTAAAAATAATGCGTCGTCAAGAACATATTAACATACATTTCAATATTATTAAATATGTGTTTTAGCTGACGTGGGAAATTGGTTTTGGACATGGCGTGACATGAAATTAAAAATATTTTTAATTGAACTATTCATAAAGTAAATTTTAAGTAGAAAGTTCAATAGAATGGTAGTTTACATTATTATATTGTATTGCATACCTTGAATTAATGAGAAATCCCCAAATTCTTGCCTACTGAGTTGGCTTTTTTTACTTATAATGAATGCAAAAAAGGACATGGCCTAATGTAATTTTAACGTTTAATTAACGTCACTATTTTAATTATTTATGGCAACAGCTTCGTTAGTAACTTTCAGAAAAAAATTATTTAGAAATAAAGTTTAATACTTTAATACTTACTGACTCTAAAATTAATGATGTTATTTTTTCAAATTGATTTTCTTGAGATAAGAAAATACTGAATAATAGGCACGGTTGTTTCAAAGATAAAAAAAAATAGAATGTTCTCGCTCTTTCGTATCAAAAGGAGCATTCATTAACTGCGTCATGAATTCAAGAAAATAATAACTTTTCACGATTTACAGGGGAAAAATTGTTTGACAAAAATAATAATTGTTCAAAGAAACTAAAATCAATTAAAATAAACCCGAAAACTTGTCACATATTGCATAAAAATAATTTTTGTTGACAAAATTAAAAAAGGACCGTCTTTAATATGAATTTTACATAAAATTGGCATTTTGCATTTTTGAGGCTCTCACCGGATTAATACATCGAGATAGGGGATCAAAATTTAAATTTATTAAGTAAAAATTATTTATTTTACATTCCTTAAGACGCTATACCAAACTTTATTCTGTCAAAAGTTGACAACATGTACTTATTTGTTCTGTTTCTTCGAAAACTGAGCTCCCATTTAAAAGTTAATATTGATAAATTAAAAAAAAATGAATTCTTTTCTCGGAAAACGAATAAATTGGAGAGTGGCTGGGAGTAGGGGAGATCAATCAACAAACAAAAAATTAGAATTTTTAAAGGTGGAAATTTGGACCACCCTAGCCAGGAGAGAGAATGAGAGAGGAATCATTGTGTTCAAAATCGTTAATGTCGTTAATGTCGATCTTATTTGATATAATAAAATAATAATAAAATAATAGATGATGATAAAATTTAAAAATTGTACAAAATCAATGTTAAGACTTTCGCTTATTTTTAAGTATTAATTTTTATTGATTCTATTCTAAATAACAATTAATTATGAATTTATGTTTTATCCTAGGTTAAAGTATCTCTTGCCACAGTGGGAACAATTAAAAAGGATGTGAACGAAAGCCACTTGCAAGAAGTAGTTAACGAAATAGTAGTAGCAGCCTTAAGAGGTACTCATGTCCACCTAAATTTATCCCAGTATTCATCCTGTCCTCGACTTTGGAGAGAACACCACAATCAGACTGGTTATTCATCACAGGGACATTATGATAGCGTGGTAAGTTTAGCGATAAATTGATACGGTTTGTGCTTCATTAACTAAACGAAACTATAGTTTAAGCTTCGTGTAATAAATAATTCATAAATGTATTACATCCTGATCAGGATCAGGAAACCTGCAATCACATATTTTTCTACTTTCTAATTGTGAAAATAAATTATTTGTATAACTAATAATTAGAGATTAAAAATAATAATATTTGTTCATAAAATTCTAATTATTTTACTGTATACAAAAATAATCACCTAATTTTTTATTCCTTATTAATCTTTATTTCGCAGCGAGATTCTGATTTTAAAATACTAAAATTTTCAAATTATTGTATAATAATGTAGGGGTCATTCACAAAATACGTGATACATTTTTTAGGAACTTCTGCCCCCCCCCCCCCCTCCCGTGTAATACTTTTTCCATTGATCTTCGGCAGACCCCCCTCCCCCTAAACTTATGACTTATTTTATGAATGGCCCCATATATGATAATAATATGTTTATTATAAATAATTTTGAAGAAAACTTTCCTTATTTTAGCATATGTCAAATTCATTTATGCATCAACGAAATTCTCATCTTCATTCCTCATCTCCAACGATACAGCAATATTTGCCCGGAGAAAGACGACTCCTGGTCAAAGTCGTCAAAGCCACAAACTTGGGAGGTCAGCAAGGTTGCAAGGAACCTTATTGTGTAGTCGAATTGGATGAACCTCCTCAAAAAAATCAGACCTCTATCAAAAAGGATACGACTCATCCCTCTTGGGAAGAGGCTTTTCTCTTGTAAGTGACAATTTTATATATTTCTATCACAATATTTAGACTATTATTGACTACAAGTCAACCATTTATATTTAAAAAGAAATTGGTTAAAAACACTTATTATTTACAGGCAAACTCTAGAATTAGAATGATAGTCATATTTAAAAAGAAAAAGAGATTGAGTTCCTCTCGTAACTGACTTATTCAATTTTCAGCGACGTCAGCAAAAACACGTCTGAGGTACTTCTAGAATTATTCGACCACGTAAATAAATCAAACAGATTTTTAGGTTTGGGAATTGTTGGAATAGAGGAACTTTTGGCAAACCCTAGCCAGAGACAGATTATTCCACTGCAGGCAAAACCATATGAAGAAGATGAGGTGACTGGGTCCCTGATTGTTGAGGTTTGTTAATTATTTATTATATATTGAAAACAACAATAAATCACATCAAATAATTCAAATCGCCATTTTTTGAAAAATAGAGAAACTATCATTTGAGCTACAAAATTATTCTTGGAAAATAACAAAGTATTTCTCTGTAGAAAAAAACGAAGAATCCGAGGATCAAATTTGGACAACGCATTCTTAAATGTTCAAAATGAAATTGTTTGGTTGAAACTTAACTTTTCTTTTTAATTAACTGTTTTGTTGAAGATTCAACTACTTTTAATCAAATTTGTCCTTTTGGTTAAAAATTGATCTGTATTTGATAAAAGTCTAACCACTTCATTAAAATTTCATTTCTTGTTTACAGATTCATCATTTTAGTTAAATTAGATCTCATTGAATAAGTTTGCCAATTTTTTTGAAGATTCGTTTTTTTTCTTCAAATTAATGTTCTATTGAAAATGCAACTTTTTCATTTTTGGTTAAAAATTTATCTTCTTTCATTGAAAACTGAACTATTTATTTAAAAATTCATGTATTTTGTGGAAAATGAGTCTTTCTTAGTAGAAAATTAATGTTCTTGGTCGAAAATTCATCTTTTTGGTTGAAACTTCATCTTTCTAGTTTGAAAACTCTAATATTTGGTAAAAAATGTAACTGTTTTGTCAAAAATTATATCATTTTGTTGAAAATTCGTTGTTTTTAAAAATTAAAATATCAAATATTATATTTTCCGTTGAGTATACATCTTTTTATTGAAAACTGTGCTGTTTTAGATGAAATTAAATCTTTCGTTTGCTAATTAAACTATTTGGTGAAAATTCAAGAATTTTTTGACCATTTAATCATTTTGTTCAAAAGAAATCTTTTCTGGTGAGAAGTTCAACTTTTTTTTAATATCGTCCTGTTGGATTAAAATTTCATCTTTTATTGTAGAAATATCATCTTCTTTGTTTAAATTTAAAAAATAAGGGTACATATTTTAATTTGAAATTATTGTATTCCGTTTGTAAAAGATTATATGTTAAAAACGTTATAAGATTGAAATTCTGGTCTGTGAATATTAATGGTCAGGGAAAATGAAGAATTTGTCCGGGAATTTTGAAAATGAAGTTTTTCGTCCACCCTGAACGAAGAAAAAAAGAAGACGGTAACCTAGAAATCTTATTACTTCTCTTTTTCTCTCGTCTTTTTCAATTAAAAAATTGTTAAATTCCAATAAAAAAAATCACCAACAAATCTTTTAAAGTTTCGGACGTTAAAGAGGAATTTACATTTTGCTTATTCTGAATTAAATTTAAAAAATGTTAACTATAATTTAAAAATGTTGCAGTTTTTGTTCATCGAGGGTGCAGAAGTGCCTCAGATTGGGTCCAAGCCTTACAAAGTGAAGGAAACGATTAAGCCAGCTTCGCCGACGAGGACGTACAGCCCGACGAATAATATCCTGAGCAGCAATAGTTTAAACTACAACAATGGTAACAGCACTCTTATCTTGTACGACACTACCAGTGAGTCCGCAGGGGGTAATTACCGATTATTTCTATGAAAGGTGTTTACCCTTGAGCTCGTTCATGTGTGTAATTCACCTGTAGAGATCGTTCTTAGCCATTCCTTTTTCCACTTAGAGGTTTTTTTTTATGCTCGACTGCTAGAATTTCTCCCAGAATTTGTCTCATCTATCCTAGCTGCGACATCCACTACCGCATAGTCAGGAATTCGACTGAAATTAAGCTTTTCCTTGTAGATTTGTTTCAATTATTTATATAAATTGTGATAATTTTGACTCAGCAAGTAATCTGGAGTGAACCTTCTCAAACAGGGAGGTTCTGGGCTCAAGTCCAATATTGGACCTTTACTGTAAGCAGTATGTTGTGGAATGTTTTTACAATAATCCTAACACAACCTGAATTCTAAAAAATGAATAGTTTTGAAGATATGCGTGTATTAGGGTAGTCCAAAAATGCTAGGCAAAATTTTTTCGCATGCTAGAGGGCAACGATCCCCCCATTCTATTCCAAATTCGAAAAAAGAACTTCCGTAATTTTTAATTAAAATTTTTTTTTTACATATAACAGGTGCCGGTTTTGACTTGAAGTTTCCCACGTAAAATGTATAGCGAAAAATCACTTTTTTGAGTTTTTAGAATAATTTTTTAGGGTTTGAAAAAATGTGACGGAAAAGTATGGGGGCCTGTAGAAAATTATCCAACGAAGAATTTCATCTATCAGACATATCGGTTTGACACCCCTAACACAACTCCACGAGTACCTGAAACTACACTTAAAACAAAAAATGTCAATTCTTCATGAAATCGGCCTTTTGAACACTGTATTCTCGTATTTTTCTGCTTAAAATTATTAATATTTATTTAGTGTAATATTTATCATAATTGGTTAATCAATTTTTAATTATTTAAACAATTGGAATTTGTTTAAATAATTTTTTTCTGGAAAATTCGTTTTCCCCCATAAAAATTATTACCATTAGCCTAGTGAAATATTTATTAACATTCTTTCAATAATTGTTTATTATTTCAAAAAATGGAATTTGTTTAAAAAATTCTTTTTTCTTCAAAAATTATTACTATTGGTCTAGTGGAATATTGATTAACATTAGTTCATTAATTTTCAATTGTTAAAGCAAATGGAATTTGTTTAAATAGTTTTTTCATAAAAATAGTTAATATTTCTTCAGTGGAATATTTATCAACATTGTTTGATTATCTTTATTAAAAAAAATTTTGTTAATCAAAATTATTACTCAGATATAACTGATAAATTAATTATTATTAAATTAATTATTAAGCAGTAATTAATTATTACTAATAAATATTCCACTACACCCACAGTAATAATTTTTATTAAAAAAAAATTCGAAACGAAATTATTCAAACAAATTTCATTTAAACAAATTACATTTGTTGAAACAATTACAAATTAATAAACCAATGTTATTAAAAATTCCACTAGACAAATAGTAATAATTTCAAGAGGGGGGGGGGGAAATTTACGAGATAAAACATATTTAAACAAATTTCATTTGTTTAAATAATTAATAATTATTTAACCAATGATAATAAATATGCCACTAGACCAATAGTAATAATTTAAGTAAAAAAAAACGAGAATACGGTGCTCAAAAGGTCGATTTCATGAAGAATTGACAGTTTTTGTTTGAAGGGTAGTTTTCAGGTACTCGTGAGGGTGTGTTGGAGATGTCAACACCATATGTCTGATACATAAAATTCTTCATTGGATGATTCTCAACAAGCCTCCATACTTTCCCGTCACATTATTTGAAACCCTAAAAAATTATTTCAAAAACTCAAAAAAGTGATTTGTTCGCATGCATTTTATATGGGAAACTTGAAGTCAAACCCGGCACCTGTTAAAATAAAAAAAAAAAATTACGGAATTTCTTTTTTCGAATTTGGAAT
>NC_046659.1:60694581-60711182 GCF_010883055.1 Belonocnema kinseyi
ATTTATTTTTAAAGTTTCTCTCAGAGGTGGACAGATCCACGTGGAATTCCACGCGAAATTCGCTTGATAAATTGAAACAATCGACATGGAAATCCCACGTGAAATTTGACGCGGAGTTTCACGTGGAGTTCCATATGGAATTTTCCGTGGAATTTCGTGGAATTTCGTGGAATTCCATATTTTGCAATTGAAAATACCACATAAATCGTAAAACATACACTACAAAGAATGTAATTTTTTAATTTTGAGTACGTAGTATTCTATTTCAATATGCATTGTTCCATAATTCTAGAGGTGGTTTTATTTGAAATTCTACGCAGATTTCTACGTAGAAATCTATGTAGACATTCACGTAGAAGTCCACATGATTTTTTTGTCCTAGGCTCTTATACTGAACAGAAAGAAAAAGTTTTATTTTAAGAAAGAGAGTCATGTTTTTAGTCAAAGGGATCTTGTTTTAATACAAAAATAGTTTGAGTCAAAAAAGGCATAATTTAGAGTATACTGAAGTTATTTTAACAGAATTAAGACTTTTTTCATGCCATTTGATTAATTAACACTCATAAGTATTTATGGCAAACGATTATTCTATACTTTTTCTAGCTCTTTGGCATAAACAAATATTCGCTTATTGTTCGCTAATAAACACTCATGAGCATTAGTTTTTATCATCATATAGAAAAAGGTCTTACTTTTATTACAGATTAACTCAAATTAAACTTAAATTTGTCCTATTTTCTGGCTTAAAATTAGATTCAACCCTTTTATTTGTTTAATGTATTAAAGTATTCTACAACATGCTGCTGATAGTAATTATCCAATCGGGTTTGTTTCTTGAACCTGCCTCATTATTGGTTATAGTCCTTTAAGCGTTTAATGTTCCACCTAAGTTTTCTAAAAATCAAAAGCTTACAGTGGATAAAATTGAAAATTACAATATTTCAAAATCAAATGTGGAAGATTTAACTATATTTCGAGGGATTCACCAATCGACTTTTGAGTGTACGTGACGTTTCATGATTTCAAAATATTTTAAAAGGTTTCAGAGATTTCAAAAGACTTAAAAGATTTCACAATTATTTCATAGACCATTTCTATTTTTATAAAAGGAAGGACTTGAAATTCCTAAAATAATTCACCATTTTAAAAATATTTAAAAATAATAAAATGCCAAAAGATTAAAACTTTTTTATTTAAATCATTTTAAAGTTAACAGATTTTAATGATTCGCCCACTTTTGATATATTCTAAAACCTAACAAATTATTTCAAAGTTAAAATTAATTATTTAAAAATGTTTATACTGTTCAATATTCAATTATTACAAACTTTCAGTTTTCAAAAAATTTATTGAAACTGAAAAGTGGAATTCGCAGTGTTGGAAATTTACGAATTTGAATTAAAAGCATTAAAAATTAAATAGTTTCTAAACCAAAACGTAAAAAAATTAGAGATCGTTTTCAGCTCTCCCTTTTTCCACTATAGGTTTTTTCATGCTCGACTGCTGTTCTCCCAGAATAGTATCATCTATCCTCTGCGACCTCCACTGACCACTACCACGTAATCAGGGATCCTAACGAAATTAGGATTTTTTAATTTTTACTAATTATTTATATAGATTAAAATGAATTGAACTCAACATTAAGTAGAGTAAAAGGATTTTAAAATAAATAAAGCAAGGTGTTGGGAAAGCATAATGTCAAAAATTATATATAAAGATTATTTTTGCAAAAAACTGAATCTTTTGACAGTTCTAACATTATAGCTTCACAGCCTCATTTCACAAATGCCAGTAACTTTTTCTGCGCTATTTTTAGCTCCAGTTAAAATGCAATGAAATACTTTTAAAAATGCATAAAATCCTATTTAATTTCATTCGGATCTCTGAATGCAATGTCAACCACATGTATTAAAGCTATGGAAGTTTGGAGTTTAATTCTTTAGAGAAGTATATATAATTGAAAATGAAATAGAATCAGAAAATGAGAAATAACATTAGAAATGGACGAATGATTGATTCTATCGTGTTTTTGAGTCGATTTTTTGGCGACTGTTGGGGTCTATAGTGTAGTCACTGGTATTTAAATTGAGTGATTTAACTTTTGTACATAACAACTTTAATTATTTACAATTTGATATTTCTGACGGAAATAATCAATTTTAAATATGTATCGATCAATCCTTTACATCATAAGAATTTGCAAAATTTTAAATTTGAAATCGGGAACGTTTTCAAAATTTCAAACTAAAACTGTACCTATATTCAATTCAATTTAGAAGTATTTGAATTGTAACTACTTACAATTTAGTTTGCAAAATTTTTAAGTAGAAGAGTTCAATTTGGAAAAATTTCATGTGAAGGTTTATAATTTCATCAGGTTTGAAATTGAGCGCTTAAGTTGGAAAAGTTGTTCAAACTATAATATTTAGTAAATTTTGTATTTTGAAACAAGAAGTGTCAGAATTAGCTATTTTCCAATGTAAAACTGATGAAATCGCGCAATGACAATGTTAATAATAAAATATAAAAAAAGAAAATAATACAATTTAAAACTAATTAACAATTTTAATGGTTTTTAATTATCAAAATTAAGCGTTTACATGTATAAAAAATAATAAAAAGTATTCGAATTTAGAGGTGAGAACATTTGAAAAGCTTGCGTATTGGAAGTACTTATCGATAACTCCGGTTTCATTGTAAATATATATTTTTTTAATTAAAAAATTAAGCACATACTGTAGATGAGAAGTGTTAAAATGTTAAATACAAAACTCTTTATGAGAAGTATTTTAATTTTTAAAACATTGGAAATTAAGTGCGATAAGTTTGTAAGGCAGTATACAAAATTCAAATTAAATTACATATAAATTAAATTTAAAATCAAAATTTGTTTTAAGATTACATCCAAAGTGTAAATGTTTCAATTTAAAATCTTGAACGCTTTTAAATTTCCTTAAGAATTTGTCTCATTATAATTTAGATAATATTATAATAAGATTGTTTAAAGTCTTATGATGAGAAATAACTAAATTTATTGGCTTTTAATTTCAAATTCACTCTAATTAAAAAATTTAGTTATGCCACCGATTAGAATAAACGATAGATCTTCAGATGATTGATTATCTAAATTATTATGGTGATTGTTACGTATTGGACTTGTAAAACAAAAATTGCAATCTTAATTTTTTGCTGCTCTAATACATGTTTAATTTTGTCTTTTTTTGAAGTTAACAATGCCTTCATCGCGTTAGTTAATTTGGTTTATTAGTTTAGAGTAGATGGATTTATTTTTAAATCCAACTGGAAATAAATTAACAGGCTAGAGTAGTAATTTTTAACTTTAGAATATTTTCCTCGGTTTGAAAAAAGAAAAATATTTTCAATTTGTGAAATACTTTCTAAAATATCTCATTAAGATTTCTCTTCATATTACAAATTCACGTGTCCAATATCTATACAAAATTTTCGAATTTCATTTGCCTCGATGGTACAAGTTGTTGATAAACATCAAGTCTGTTTTATATACATATAGGATTAAGCTACACACATATAATTTAGTTAGCTTGTGGATGTGAAGATGGTGAACTCGAATTCTCAAGTTACGTTCAGGTGTAGTTCAGTGAAGGTGCATACTTACAAATCGTCGAATACGATCGTTGCCAAATTTTCCTTACAGAAAAGAAACTCATGCCAATGGGTAAAATTATTTTTATATTTTACAGTCCTATTATAAATATTCTTCTATAATAATTTTAAAGTCAATTCTAAAATTTAATTGATAAATCTCTTTATTCTAATTTACTAATAGATATATTTAAAAAGAATTTCTTATTAAAATTTAGTTTTTTGATTGATGTTTGAGGTATTTAGTGGATCGAGGAAAATATTTTTATACTTATTGGATTTGCGTAATGCGTTTGGAAAATAATTATGTCAGTGCGTGGGTTTTGGACTGTTATTAGATTGCTCGTTCTCGTTTGAAGACACCTGGTGCATGTGAAAGGACTTTTTATTTTAGTAGGTTTTGTGATTGATTTTTGAATTAGAACTTTTTATATACTTGAAGAATTGGTGGTAGATTTTTTTGTATGTGGAAGGAGAAATTATTCAAAGAAATGTTGGAAAAAGGTGGTAAAATTAAAAATAGGAAAATGTTCATGTTCGATTTTAATTACCGTTGCTGATTTTACATTAGAAGTGCTTTTTATGTATTATCAATAAATAGAGTAATTTGAATAAAAAATGTAAAAGATTGAAGAATTTCCAATTGAGAATGTCGAAGATTTAAAAATTTTAGGTTTGAATCTAGAAACTAAAGGGAGAAGAGAATAACTTCGAATTTTTGTATAAAACTGTTTGCACGTCTGCATGTGATTACAAATAGTTGAAGACAAATGCCAAATATTTTGAATTGAAATAATTACTCAATTTAAAATTTGGTTAAAGTTATTCAAGATTAAACAATTATCAATCCAAAAGGTGGAAAAATAAAATTTTGGCAAGTTTAGTAGGTTTTCAAAATTAAACAATTTTAACTTGAAAGTAAACGAAATTGAATTAAATGAAATTAAAAGTATTTTCAATGTAGGATTAAAAACATACATACAAAATTTTGAATAATTTATAATTGACTGAAAAAGACTAAATAATTACTAGTTTGGTAGATTTAAACCTGAAAATCATTGGTACGGTAAAATTAAACATTTTTAAAGATGCTTTTGCAACTTTATCACTTAAACAATTTCTAGAGCAGAATTTGAGCAATTTTTGTTTGCGAGTGGACGAAATTTCATAATGTCAAATTTCTTATCGTTTTGGAAATTGTAACTATTAGGTTTATTTAAAAAATTCATCTGTTTCGTTGATCAATTGGAAATCGAGCAGCTTCAAAATTTCAAATTTTAGCATTCAAAATTGAACAATCTGAAATTTAAGCGAATTTCAATCGAATTCGTATAGTTCATAAAATTCAACTATTTCGATGACGAAGAGAATATATTTTTTTAATTCGGGTAGGGTCCAAATGCTGTAGTTCCATACCAGGATATCCAAAAAAAAGTGTTCAGTAAGAAAAAATATATTTTGCATTCGCGCATCTACAATGAAGCTCAAAATAACGAATAATATAGAATTTTGTGTGGATACACCTGTCTTCGCTATCTTTAACTCTTTCCATAACAACAAACATGTGGTCTGCTAAAGTTTTAATTGATTTTTTCACGCTCTGTTCACAGATTAACACTGACAAGTTAAAAATGTAATAATATTTGATTTAATATTTGATTTTTTAGTCAGAAAACTTGAAAAATTATGCCCCATAATATGCAAGTAGTAAAAATAAATTACAACAGTCACATTTACTGATTGCAGATTCAAAGAACAATGATTTGGAAATATTTTTAAATTATATTATACCTAAATATGTATAAAAAGCAACCTTAAATAGCAAAAAACACATTATTTTATGTAATTTATTTATACTTATTGACAATTTACGTTCTACAAGAATTTGTGTTTTGATACTTGGCTTTCTGAGGATAATTATGGGTGCAAGTATTACTATTAAAAACCTTTCAATGAAAAAAATCGTTAGTAATAAGAAAAATATTATTTAACCAAATAAAAACAAGATTTTTCTCTCTTTTTCAACTTTAATAATAATTTACGATTTATATGAATTTTGGCATTGTTGCACAGTATTCGGAGAATAAATATAATTGTAAAAACTAATTTTTAGAAGCATTTTCTCATTTTAAAAATTGATTTCTTGCCGTTTGAATAACAAATTTGCTATTTTTCGTCATTTTGAGATTTATCCTAGATGCGCGACAATAAGATACTTTTTTATCTGCAACTTTTTATAGGAAATCCGAGTACCAAATTGCAACTTTTGCAGCCCCTCCGAATTAGACCAAATTCTCTCCGCCCTATGGAGCAGTTTCAAAAACGCAAACAATTGTAAAATTTTCAAAATGGAACAATTTCAAAATTCAAGTGTTCAAAATTAATATGGTTAAAATTTCTGTAATTGCAAGTTTAAAGCTTAGAATAATTGAAATATAAGTTTAAAGTGTGTAAAAAATGCCAACTTGAAACATTCAATTTTTATGCGTTTTTATTTATAATGAAAAAGTAAAAAATGGTTAATTCCTGATAATAATATAGTTTAAAAAATTAGGAAGTACGTTCAATATATAAAACTTTAGAAATGGATGTATTTGAAAATTAACAATTAAGAACTTAAAACGTTTTTAATCATACAATTTTTCAATTTTTAACCTTGATAAATGTGAACAATTTGAAATTCCAAATAACAATTTCTGATTACAATTAGTTTTAATGTCATTCAAATAGATTGCAATAATTTAAGTAGAATGATTAAAAAGTTGTGTACCCGTGAAATAAATTTTCTTGCGTTATTACTTTATTACAGGCGAAATTAGAAGATTCTTTCTTTTAAATTTAGGATTCTTTCAATTTTAAAGGGTTGTAATTAAATTCAAATTATTTTGAATATATTATGGAATCAAGAATTCTTATATGAAAGTCAGGACAAATTTAATTTATTTTATTATTTTTCACCGTTCTGCATAACTAAACATAATTTTTTTTGCAGACTTCCTGACGAATGGGAACACAATGGACTCTCCGTACCGAAGTGGGCAGACCAATGGCAACAAGGGAACACTGATTGTCCACAGCCAGCAAAGGGTAAGGGTAGCTCGAGTCTCTCGTTAACCCTGGAAAAGGTAACGACCTCGTTAAAGCTGCCAAACTAACGATGTACCATTTGTACGATCAGCTATTAAAGTGTGGCCTTTCCTTTGACTTTTTTAGCAACCGGAGCGACACGTCGTCAAGGTAAGACCCGCAATTCAGTTTCGATATCCTCTTACTGCCAAGCAGAAAAAACAACAGCAAAACACATCACATTGCTCATTCTAAATTTAAATTTTTCTCTAATTTCACTTTCACATTTTGAGTCCAGTCATCAAGTCGGAAACATTAGTCAAAATAGGAGACATATGCCTACAAACTAGTATATTTTTATACGAGAAGACAAATGGGCGCGCCGATGCTCACTGCGAGTGTGAAGACTCTCAGCACGTACTTGGCGAGGCGAAGCCGAGTCGAAGGGTGAGTGCTATCACTACACACTCGCAGGGAGCACTCACCCGTGAAATATCCTACATAGAATAATAGTGTTCTTTATAAACTACAATGAAAAACCTGAGATTGCCTGCCGTTTACAGACATCAAATATAACCTCACTGTCCTAAGAGAATATTAACATAGTAACCATTTATGACGTTAGACGGCACTAGTAGTAAAATTTTGGAGTAAAATGTTTTGGTAACAATGGAGAGAATTTTGCTCACAGGTGAAAGTTCATTTTGCTCATTTGGCTCGCCGATTTTGAGAATTTGTTTATAGCATTCGCGCACAATGAAAGACCGACCAATTTCTATGTCTGTAAACGGTTTCGTACAGCCTGCTTAATATAGTACTTAAAATGTTTAACTTTTATATTTTTATTTCACTTAGAAACTTTAGTGAAATTAGTAGATTGATTTTTATGACTAATAATGGTCTGCTTTTTCAACTCGAAATTATAATTCTTTTCCATAATTACTTGTTCAAAATCAGAAATATTTTAAATCTTACCTATTTTTTTAGAAATATCTTGAAATCTTTCAAATCGTTTGAAATCATTCAAATCTTATAAACTATTTTTAATTCACAGGAAAGAATTAACAATTGACCGGTAGAAACCGGGAAAATGACTTTAATTTCGGAAATATGGATATGGACCCTAAGTTTTTTTTTTAATTTCACTTTTTCAGGGTATTCTACAATAGAATTGTATCAGTGAAAGGGTAACTAGATCTAATTCTGTACAAGCTAAAAATAAAACAGATATTTTTGTAGCTGCAGAAGGTTGAACGTTATCTTATCATATATTCGAACCTACTTCTCTAAATTATTAATTATAAAGTTTAAAAAACATTTTATTTGTTATTTAAAAAATAGTCAAATTTCAAGGTCGTATTTTCGAAAGAATTGCAGGTAAAATATACTTTTTAAATACAGTTTTGTACTATATTTTATCCCAGATTTTTGTGAATAACTGCAATTATAGCGGAATCGGTTGTAAAAAAATTTTACTTAGAAATGATTCAATCGAAAAAATACATGATGACTGACCTATAATGCAAATAATTGTAAGCGCTCAATCCTTAGAAATTAGGTTAATGTTTGTATTCATCAAAGTTTTCAAATTGATACTAATTTCATTCAAATATTCATCCATTTCAAATCATCTTCATTATGAATTACTTTACACTATTTTCCAGAAAAAGGGAATTTAGTAATCTACAATCAATAGAGAAGTAACTTGAAACTCTTTATTTAATTATTTATAATCTATTTTTGGCAAAATAAAAACGAGATGTTATTTTTTCTATGTCTGTGGGTAGTTAATTATAGTATTGAAGATCATTTTTCTTAAACTAGTAGATCTTGAAAATATTTATAAAAAATTTTGTACTCTATATTGGAGTTGTAAATTCTATAGCTTTTTAAAATATTTACACTATAAATGTACAGCACTATCCAAAATAATATCACACTTTGCACACAGTTAAGTATTGTAATTTGTGTTTTGAATTCCTCAAAAAGTCAAATTCTTCCGGTTTGGGTGTGATTAACTACAATCCATTGTATATATTTTTTATATAATCTAATATGTGTGTTTTTAGTCGAGTTTCTAAAATTTAGTATTCACATCTCGTATCCCCGTCAACACAATTAGTTGCATTTTGAGTGTTGTGTGTTTACTAATCCGGCAGGTAACGTTGACCGAAAATGGGAGCTGGAAGGAGATTTCCTTGGAGGTAATTTTATTTTTGTATCTATAGCAGAAAGAAGAATTGAAAATTTTAAAACCGAGCTTGAAAGTGAAGTGTGTAAAAATATAAAACTATTTTAAGCTGATCGGGGAAAATAGTTTCTTTATCTTTCCTTTTAATATTTTTCTGAACGTTATTTTCTGCTTCGAATGAACGAAATTTCTATCAAAGTTGTCGATGGTTTGTTTCTTTTTTCAGGGTGGTCGCTAGAATGGGAAAACCGGGAAATGACTGATAATTTTATGAGACCGGGAATAATATGGAAATGACATTGAATTTATTTTTTGATTGGGAATTTTACGAATTTTTCGAGAACAAAAAATCTGTTTGAGTGTGATTTCAACAGTTTTAAAAATAATCAGTTGAATTTTTTTCTTTTTCAATTATGATATCATTTATTTTATAATGCGTAATTCGAAAATCTTTCACTTACAAATATTCCATTTTAGATTTTAACTTTTAAGCGTACATTTTTCATTTAAAGAAATTTAAAATACATTTTCAAAGACTTAAAAAATAAAAATTGATAGTGCTTGAAATCGACAATATTTAATTAAAAAACATTTTTAGTTGATCAAATGTGACCATAAATTATAATGATTTTTGAAATTGAACTATACATTAAGGATTGACAACTGAATAATAATTTATTTTACAAGACGATTCAGAATTAGTTCAAAATTTAAGAATTTCCATATTTTAACGTTAAAAATTAAACTTTCTCAATTTGAAAGTGTTAGTAGTTAAATAAATGTAAAGGCCCAATATAAACTTTATAAATTATTTTCAATTACGAAATAACTTCAAAATAATGTTTTCGTAATTAAAGGCTTTTTACTAAATTAAAAATATTGTTGTAGTCTAAAATTTGAAATTAAAGAAATTTTTTAATTAAGAAAAATAACAATTGCATAGTATTTATAAATATTTTATTGTTCATGTAAAATCAGTAATTATAAAGAAAATATTCATAACTAAACAAAGAACTAAACTTTAAACGTTACAATTTTAATTGTTCTATTAAAAAAATTTTAATATACAAGTAAAATTGTTGAGTTTTTATGTATAATAAATATTGAACACCATAATTCCTAGAAAAAATCGAGTAGATTAAATAGATATTTAGAAGTTCTAAAAATATTAAAAATTAATTTAAAATTTGAAATGATTTTAAATAATTTAAACAAAGTGTCTAGGTATACTGACAAAATCCGGTTATTCGCACCCAAATTTGTAGTGCAAATAGCCCACGGCCTAATTTAAAACAGAATATAGATTTCTTTGCAGATTACGAACAAAATATTTAGAAGCTTTTTAAGAATTATGAAAGGCTTCAAAAGATTTCAAATTTCGAAGCTTTTTAAGGATTTTAAAACTATTTAAAATGAAAAAAATTAAACTTTTAATTTAAGAAGTGTTCAGATAATAACAAACATGTAATCGTTCAATTTTTAATATTTATAGCTTAAAATTGCTTAAAATGGTTTGCAGCTCAGTTTTTATTACTTCAAACAGAAAATGTTTAGCTTTAGAATTTGAATTTTTAAATTTCTTCGACTGTAAAACATATTCGCGAACCAAAAAATGACCGGGCATTTTTTATATGATTAAAACGGTCACCATATTTTTTTTAATGAGTATAAGAACGCATATTGTGAGTATGGTTTAGCCTTGTGATTAATTTTAAAATAACTTTATCTATATCTCAATTTTGATTTGATTGGAAATTTATATATTTTCGCTAAAAATGTTGCAGCCTGGAAGTAATAAGGACTCCAATCTCACAGCGGGACAAGAAAATACACCTAATTCATCGAATTCTGAAAGTTTACGAGGTACTTGTTATATTTGTGTTTAATTTGAAATTGAATCATTTTTAATATTTATTTTATTCGGGGTTCTCTGGCTTTGTAATTTTACGCCTAATAATTTTCAATTTATTCCTGAAGAGAGAGGAAGACCCAGAAGAAAACGAAGAGACTTCTTCGGGACCATAAAGAAGCGTTTGTCGAGGTCGAAAACCAGAAGTCGATCAGTAGGTCTTGATGGAGATGCAAATCACCAGGAAGCACAATCTCGATCAATCTCTGCTGATAGAGCCAGAGATTCAGGTCCTGGTAGGTATTTCATAAAATAAAAACTCATCTTCAAACTTTGAATACTCTTCAAATCTGGGATTTTCTATTAATAGTTTAGATAAACTGTTTTAGCTTTTCACAGAAGAGATTAAAAAGTACATATAGACTTTTTTTAATAATAATTTTAACAACGTGATATATGCATGCCTTCTGAAACTTCTTTGTTACTAATCTGAAATGTGATAAGTTCTTCTTGGACAGAAATAGTTTTTAATTAATTTAAACTTGATTCTTTATGCTGATGTAAAATGTATCTTCCAAGTTGTTGCTTTGCGAATGTCTTTTGAGATAGGCAGATATATAAGCAGAAAAGAGTGAATTTTTAATTAATTTTATTATCGCGCATAAAAAGCTATTTAGTGATAGTTATATAGTTGCAGGTTGACATGGGTACATTTTTTGAGAAATACCTATGCCAAGATTTGTTATCATTGCATTTATTTTTAGTTGAAGAGTTTAGGTATTAAATATGTGTTATTATTATACAATTTTTAGTTTGAATAAATAATTTATGAGACCATAAACTCTTCAATTGGTTTGTTGCACCCGAGTGTGTTGTATGAGTGAAAAAATAGTGAAAATTACAGCCACCTTATCGGTACCAGGAAGAGAAGAACACTCGAGAAGATCAAGTTTAAGTGAAGCATCAGCTATCAGTGGAACTTCTACGAGAACTTACGTTAACGAAGCCTCAACGTTAATTCTGGAAACTCTGGAAAATGGAATAACAAAGTAAATTTAGTTATTTATATTCATTTATTTTCTGGATCAATAACTCGAGGGTATAAAAATTATAAACAATTTTTTCAGACACTACCTCGTTCCTCTATCCCTAGCACAAAAGAGCAAATGGAGGAAAAAGGGAACAAAACTGCACATATTCAACGATCACACATTCATTGCGAAGCATATACCAGGGTAAAAAATTATATTAAAGATTATATTATAGAGCTAAAAATTAAATAATATTATACTTCGCATGATTGAAAAAAAATATATATATATAATGACAGCACTCAAAATTCAAAAAATACAATTTCGAAACATAGACAGGTAGAATTCAGGTTGAAGTGTTATGTTAAAAAGTAAACAGTTTTAAGTTCAAAGCATTTAAAACTGTATCACTTCACATTTAACAATTTAAAATAAGGTAAATGGAATAATTTAGAATCAACAATCACGAATTGAGACTTAAATAATTTTAAACGTTTAAAATTAAATAATCTGACAATTAAACGCCATAAATTGAGGAAGCAGAAATTAAGTCATTTTTACATTAAATCTAAAATGTATGAAATTGAAGTAAATAGAAGAAGTAAAAATTGAAAAATTTATATTTAAAATAAGTAAAAATAAAATAATATTTGAGCTTAAACATTATAAACTGAAAATAAAATATTTTCAAGCCTTAAAAAAATGATCAACTTTAAAACATTCAACATTTTTTGTTATCGAAGTTTGTAAATTGCATAATTTAAATTTGAAATATTTTCAAGACTTGTCTTTAAAATTGAATAATTTAAAATATAAGCTTTAAAACAAAATAATTTCAAATGTTCTGCACATAAAATTGAAACTTTTTTTATTAGAAGATTGTAAAATTTCAATGTATAAATTGTTAATTAGAAACGATTACAGTTGAAAAACCTGAAATGTAAAGTTAACAATTTCAGAAATTAAAAGTCAAAACATAGACTGGAAGAATTCAGGTGGAAATTCTAGTGTGCGATTTCACATTAAAATTTTACAATTTAAAATCCGTTCATTGGTATAATTTGGAATAAAAAATCACGAATTAAGTCATTGCATTTGTAAGTTTTGAAATAAAGTATTCTGAAAATAAAATGCCTCAAATTGAAACATAAGAAAGTAAGTCATTTTTACCTAAAATTTAAAACGTATAAAACTGAAATAAATAAAAGCAGTAAACATTTCACAATTTTAATGTGAAATTGGTTAAAATTAAGAAATTTTACATTTTAAGCATGATTAACTGAAAATAAAATATTTGTAATCTTTAACAAAATGATCAGTTTCAAATTATTTAATATTTTTGATCGAAGTTTGTAAATTGCAGCAATTTTAACGGTCAAATATTTTTTAACTTTCGAGAGCTTTTAAACAAAACTATTGTATATTTTCATTGCAAATCTAAAAGCTTAGGATTTGGAAGTTTCTAACAAAAGTTCTTCAATTATTAGCTCAATACATTTAAAAATTAAAAAATTAAAAAATTAAATTTAAAAGATGTAGGCTATTTAAAAACGTGATTTAACATCGAAAATCTTCGATTACAGGTGATTACGAAGTTATTTCAGTTAATGATTTATGTATATACGTCATTGTCTGAATGCCCTCTAGTTAAAAATTATTATTTTTTTAAAAAACAAAACACACTCTATATCTTATTTTAAATCCACCGTCGATTATTTTCCATAGTTTATAACAATAGGAAAAATATTTTTTTATTTCAGGGGTACATTGTGTCAAGTTTGCAAGAGAACCTTAGCTCGAAGGTTGGGAAAACAGGGTTACGAATGTAGGGATTGTTTATTGAAATGCCATAAACATTGTCACGTGAAAGTCGAGACAATGTGTCCATCTTCAACTATTCAAAACATCGAAATGTGAGTTTGATATCATTCTTTTGCTCACAAATATCAGATAGTTTTGTAATTCACCATCGAAAGATAATCGACACGCAGTTCATTTTTGTATTTTATTTTTACACGATTTTGCTCTAAACAAACTTTTTATTCTTTTATTCAGTCGCACAAGTTGTGTACCTCCGCATATTTAAAATCTGCATTCACACATTGTAGAATATTTTGTGCTGAATTTTTAGATAATTACAATAAAAACTTACAATTATTAGAATCAAAAAAAGAGAAATTTCAAATTGAAAATTTGAAAAATTGAAATTATTAATAAAAAGCACAAGAAATTCTTCGATAAACATTAGGATGACAAAAAGGGTGTTTTTGAATATTGCAAATGCTACACCCTAAATTTCTTCTTTTATTTAAAAAATATAAATTTAAGGCTAAAACATGCCTTCACCCCCAGAAAGTATTTGTTATTTATTGAAGAATAAGCTTTAAGTTTTATGAAAACAAAATTTGGAATTATAATCGGCCCTAGAATACGAAAATTTGTAATTTCATTATAATCAATGGTTATTATTTGTGCCTGGTGACCGTAAAAAATCTTGAATTTCGAAAATAACAAAAAATACATGTTCAAACTATTAATTGTAATGAAATTACCAATTTTCGTATTATAAACTGGCCAATTTCCTAATTTTTTTTATTTCTCATCCAAGTTATGGTTTATTCCTCAATAAATAATAAATAATTCTTAGGTGTATTTAAAGAAATAAAAACTATGAAAATTAATTTTCAGAACTAAAGAGGTTCATCGGAACTTCTAAACAATTTTTTCAAAAAATGAATGCAAATTAATGGCAGTATTTTTCACTAAAGTAAAGAAACTGAGGGGGTAGCGTTTGCAAAATTCAAACTCATACCTTTTATTGGGCACCCTAAAGTGCATGAAAGACACACAGATAATACAATTGACACAACACCTATTTTTAATTTTGACACAATTTTAATACGATTTTCTTTGACCTTTGCCGGATAAGGTCCCTTCTTCCAGTACTGAGCGAATAGGATAGGTAAGCTGACGAAACACGTAAACTTAATGAAAAAACTTCGCTAGTTTGTCCTCGCATGGAGAAACCCCGCTTTTTTGTAGGACCAGATGTTGATAGCTATTGTCATTGTGTCTCTTGCAATGTGTGATCAGCATCTTTTCTTGACTCAATACTAATTGACAATAATTTATATACGTCTGTATTAACCGGCATTTTTAGCGGAAGACTGAAGTTGGTTGTTATTAGCAGGCCTTTTCAAAATTTACAAACTAAAAAACTAAAAACTAAACTTTCAAAATGTTTCAAAATACTTACACCTTATTAAGAAATTTCACGTGTCCATTTCAGTTGATTTGTTTTAGATTATTTATATTTTACTGAAAATAAACTAAGAAGGTAGGATTATAATGAAGGAATTGATGGAAGTGATACTTTTGAAACGTTCGACATTAGCAAATCGATTTCAATACAAAGTTCAACAATCTTATATTATATTCTCCGTTTAACTTATTTCAATTTTTTACTTGCATTTCAAAGAAATTAGCCTTACGCGAATATGAAATGGTAAAATATGAGGGCTCACGAAACTTACAATTCAAAATGAATTATTCTATCCTTCAAGGCAAAATGTGATTAAAAAAAATTCTTAAGGTTTTCATGAATATGATTGATGATTTATTGTTTGTTTCGCATTTTCGTTTCGCTGAATTTATTACGTTGCTGTACTTCACAATTTCGCACCTTTAAAATAAATTGAGACTAATTTAATTTTTGGCTGACTTAAAAAATTCCATAGCAACCAACGAGGTTATTCTCTTAGTTAATAAAATATAGGAAATTATTTCCATCGTGACTTTTTAATTGCTTTGTTTGCACGGAAACTTTTTCTTTCTTGCTTTGCTTTATTCTCCAATCTGGCTACTTAATGAAATATTTTCGTGGGCACTTTTATTATCTTCTCCTCTCTGTTACTTCTATGTTTAAAGTGAAAAAAGACCATTTTTAAAAGCTTTAGTTTTAATTTATTATAATTAATATTTTCATCCGTAGAATTATTATACTTATTTGTATTTTCAACCCACAATAGATCTTGTAATGGAATTTAGTCATTTTAGAAACTTTTGAAATTTTGATATTAAATTCGAATTTTTGGAAAGAAATGCAATAGTATTATAATCATGGCTCGTGTTATAATTACTAATAATTACCTATCTTACATTTTCAAACTACGTCATTCCGCTTTCTCCGAAATTGCATTTTAGATAATTTTTCGAATATTTTAGGTTGCCTGCTTAACCAAAATAATTTGCACGTTTAAATAGGTACATTACAATTCTAATTTTGCTAATAATTGTTAATGACTCAAAGAAAATAATGAATCAAAATTAGATCTTGGTACTATGGACATTTGCGTTCCTCTTTACAGTGAATAGCCTCTTTTTAATTTTGCAACTTTCTTATCTCTACGAGGGGTAAGTTTACATACAGATTTATTTACTTGATTAAAATATTTTTTTATCCAAGTGGCTAAATCACTTCAGTTACTATTTTTATTTTTTTAAAGTCCCTAATTTTGAATACCTCGAACGGAAAAACATCATGTATTTAAAATGAAATTTTTATATTTTTAAAGGTAGAAGGTTTAATTTTTTTTACTGAACAATTTATTCAAAATTGCTTATTCTAGTTCAGTAAGAATTTTTTAATTTTGGTAAACTTTAAATTTAAAATTAGGGCACTTCGTATGAAAACAAGAATGATATATTTCAATTGCCATAACAGAAATTAGAAGGTACCCCTCGTACTACCAGACAATACATCACTCCATAAAATCCACCATTAATCCTTCTGCTCCTATTAAAAAAAAATTATTATAGCTCCTGCTCAATCATTTGCTCA
>NC_046659.1:60711282-60716646 GCF_010883055.1 Belonocnema kinseyi
TATAAGACAGTCAATTATTTAAACAAATAGAAAGTGTTTAAACAACAAGAAGTAACTTCGGAAAAAGTAATATATTGGCTGAACTTTTGAACTTAATAAACAATTGGAAAAGAGCACAAATTTTTAGCCTTTTCCGTTAAAAATTTGGATTTAGTTAAAAGTAAATTGTTTAGACAATAAAAAACAATACAAAAAATATACACTCTCCGAGTTCATTAAATAGGGCATTGCATTGATAAAGTACCCTTCATTCGTTATATTCGATGGGAATAAAATTGCCCAATCGAACAAGAATTCTTTGAACAATTAAAAATCAATTAACAAGTTCATAAAATATTGTAATTTAATAATTTATGAAAATGTAGAAAAAAAATATCAGTTGAGGAGAATTCTCCGCAATATCTTTATTGCACTTACATGGGGTCGTTTTTTGGGCCATATGGAAGGGACTCAGGGGGGGGGGGTTAAAATTAATTAAGGATTCATATTCTTTAAAGAGTTTTTATGAAACCTTCAAAATATACCTACAATGCTTCATAAATTTTCATGTTTTAGACGAAATTTACAAAAATGTGTTCTATCCCAAAAACCCTCCGAAAGTTCCCTCCGAAACTTCCATAAATTATAAAGAATTTGATGTTATATGTGTCGTCATAATCGAGTATAATCATAAAAATAAATAGTTTCTAGAAAAATTTGATAAATGTAGGATATTTATAGAACCTTAAATTGAATCTTTATTGATTTATCTCTCTGATTTATCTTTATTTATTTTTGAACATAAAAATAAAAAATAAAAACAAAACTGCCCATGTAATTGATATTAAAAAAATTAAAAGTAAAATTACTTTAGTATTTTAATTAAATTATTTAGGAGCAGAAGGATTGATGCAGTAATATTTTTCCTCAGTTGCATACCACTTGTGTGATAGGAGATTTTAATTTCTAGGATCCTTATCAAGCCTCCGAAATTCGAACGAAAATCCAGAAGACGTCTCTGCTAGGAGGAGCTTTCTTCACGATTTGCATAAAGCTAGAGAAAAAAGTCTATTTAAGCTTCCACGAGAAGGATACACTTTTTTCACAATAAACTGAACGGTACTAAACAGTATTCGTTGGTTTCGGTCTATCATGAATCGCTAATACGCAGGCACAATGGAAGTTGAACGAAGTTCGGTAGATACGAGTAATAGTGTTATATAAACTATAAATCAAGAAAGTTTAAAACCTTTTCTAAACTATTCTATTTATATAATAAATAATTAAGATAAAGTAAAAAAGGCCTCACATTATAAGAGATTTTTTCTTTTCTGGAATTAAGGAAATGGATTTGGACCCTATTTAAAAAAAACTGACCCTCAATCTGACCCTAATCCGTTTGTCATTGAGTTTCATAAAATTGAAACATTACTTAGGGTCCTATTTACGACCTAATAGCAAAAAATGATGATAGGACTTACAAATATTTTATTTGGTAAATATAAATTCTATTTATTTAATAAACATAAAAGTCCTATCCCTATTTATGTCTATAAATCTGACCATGAATCAGATCCTAATCCATGTTTTAATTACACGATCCTGAGAACGAGCGGATTTACGGTCTGATTTTTTGAATAGCGTAGCATCATTTAGTTTGCGTCTACGAAATAACATCGAATAATTAATTAATCAATTATATATGGAATTTTATACTTCCATGAAAAAGTGAAAGCGTTCAGAAAATTGATTTTCCTGTTAAATATAAATGTTTCTCGAGTCCTCAGATGCTTTTCTCAAGATTAATATTCCTTTTTATAAGATTTTAATCATCTTCTCATAGATTTTTGATATTTAAAAGAACTGAAAGTTTAACAACAATTTTTTCCCCTTAAACACTGTGTATATTCAGGCAGGTTCTATTTGTAATTCCATTTTACTGTAGTCGATATCACGCGTGTCAAAATGGTACTATCTGTACATAATTATATTCCAGCGAGCAGGGTTCCGTTGTGCAGGCGTATTTTCGTATCTATTGATTTTGAAGGAGATTTTTATATTTCGAACGATTTCACTACTTTAAAATTTTTAAAGGGAACGCAGGCGTAGCCTGTGGTTATTCAAATTATTTTTCTTTGTAAGAAAATTGATAATTTGATTAAGAAGATGAAAGAAATTTCTACAATTTTTTATTATTGAGATGGTTTAAAACTACTTTCATTAGGCTTGGAATTGTTTTTCTTTGAATGAGAAATTTCCTATTATTTGTTAAAGTTTTTAATCATATGGGTCATGATGTATGTGTGACTAAAAAGTGCATTACTCAACATTTTTCTGAGAGTAATCAATTACAATTTTTTTTTAATAATGCTTTTGATTGTGCGAGTATTGAAGATAAGTCACTTTTTATTAGCGACGAAAAGTTTATATTAGATCATTAATCTGGATATTATAATAAATAATTAGACCTCCAATCAAAATTTTCAAATTCAATGTTAGCAAGCATTGGATTTCGAAAATTTTGAAATAAATTCAAATAATCTTCACGGAGGACTTAGAAATTTCTAAAATATTTTCATGGCAAATTTTTTACGATTCAATTAATTATGAAGAATTGAAATGATTCTTTTTTCTTAAAAGATTGAAGAATCTTTTTTTCTTGCAAAAATATTGCATTACATTTACTGCCATGAAAATATGACTGTTTGCATTTTCATGACTCGAAGGTTCTACATGCCATAATTACATAATATGTACTTTAGGCCAAGTTTCTATTCGTTGAACGAACCGATCAACCGTATAGATTATATGCCTAGATTTTTGCATAAATCGTAATGCGAGATAAAAATCGCTTACAGATATGAAAGTGAGTACGTGTTGTTTGTAATAATTATATAGCGATAATGATTTTATGATATTGATAATAAATAATAATAATAACGAGAGAAAAAAAGAGACGGCAGCGCAATCACAATAATAATGATTATATTGATACAATTATAGGCTGTGAATGCTAAGCAAAAATATATAAAATATATCGTATTCTAAAGCACAATCTGCGAGGGACATAGCGTGAACAGTCTGTAGTTCTTAACTGGTATATTCCTAATCACAAATTACTTTTTAAAATTATTAATTATTTTTAAAGGTGCAGAGAAACTTAAAGTTGCTTATAAACTTAGCTTTTTATCTATAATTTAAGAATAAATTCAGATTTTATGATTATCTAATTCCATTATCATTTCTATCGGAATTCTTTTGGATGTTGGTGAAATTAATTTTCGAAGATGGGATCCTGAAAATTGATTTGCATGTCCAAACTGATCCGCAAAATAATTTTGAAATTATTTTGAATCTAAGTCATTACAAATTACAATTGTTAAGATAAATTTATAAGCTGAAATAGATGCATTTAACGAAATGTGTGATTAGGTATTGTTTTGTAATTTTAGGATAGTTACTTATGACATCGAAGTTTGTATTTCGACAGTTTAGAGTTAATCATTTAAAAAATTGCAAGCCCAAATCATAAATTCTTTTGAAATTTAATTAGAAAATATAGTTTCTCGCAGTCACTAAGCTCAATCTATTAGTAAAAGTAGTCTTACAGCTGATTTAAAAATAAATAATTTAAACAAAAGTGATTTGTAATATTCAGAATATTTTAGCAAAGCTATGATTAGTAAAATTATTTATATAAAGTTTACACAACAGTTCTGGTCAATTAAGATTTACATCTCATTTAAAAATAGGCCTGAAACGAAATCAAAATCCAATCGCTATGCGATGGAATTTTCGACGTCTTTTTGCTTCGTATCTTCCGAAATTTTGATTTGTTACTCTCATAATAACAATAGGTAGCTTACACTTTTCGACAAATTTTGTGAACCTTTTGTATATTTAGCGAAAAGACTGAACAATATGCGATGTCATTTTGGAATCTTTCTTTTATGTATGAAAGTTTATACAACAAAACCAAAAATTGAAAAATATGTTTTATAATTTTATGTAATTTATTTATTATATAAAAATCGATTTCAATACGATTCTACGGCAATTATAAACTTACCTAAATAATTCTTTTTTTGGACAATATATTTTGTGAAAGAAAAGTTCCTTTTCGGAAATTTCTTTTTTATGATTATGAAAGATTTAATTCCATCTTGATGTCGTGGTTTGTATTTTGTCTTTTATGAGTTTTAGGACTATAGAGACACTAGACCCTCGACGAAATATGAACATATAGTGCCTAGAGATGTTGTTGCAACATTACATTTGACATTATGCATACATCATAACGTTGTAATTTTATCATTGTATCATAAACAATTTATTCGTTGAGAGTATTTCCGGTTGTTCTGTGGAAACCCTGTCATCATCGAATCTTTAAACTCATAAAATATAAAGATATTATATATAAATGTAATGCAGTTATATGATAATGTCGACAATTCCGCGCAAAGCCCATCTAGGGAAATTATTATATTCATATTATGTAAAAGAGAAATAATATATTATGATCGCACAATCCCTACTTGATTGCATTTTATTTCCTTAGAAATCCTAATTTAAATGTTTAATGTTATCTGATTATTTGCCGCAAATGTTGTAAAATAATCTTGAATTTTTGGTAAATTGTTGTAAGTGCTGATTCCATATTATCAGTAATATCAGTTGATGATAATCTTTCAAGCATTCCTGATACTTTATCAGATAAGATTATTCACATTTCGACAATGATTTCCTTCATTCAATATTTAATAAGTCTATTAAAAAGGCAGAAATGTCGAAATTCACATAAGCGATTAAAAAAATATTTGTATGGATAATATAAAATTTAAAGAGCTCATAAACATTCGTAAAGTGATACTAGTAATTATATAGACTTTAAATGAGAGACTTGGAATTATTTTCATGTAAAAAATTAAATAACATTAGAAAAAATGTCTCTGACAAACGCAAAGTTGAAGATGAACCAAAAGTGGAAAGTCATGTTTTGCAATTTGCGGCTGCTATTAGTGGTAATTATTGTTGAATATTTAAAACTATTTAGAGTCATTAGGAAACCAGTATTTTTGATTATGGTCAAGTAGCAGTCATTGGATTTCTACCTTATTGATATTTTTAAAACTGCTAAATGATTATACAATAAATGTTTTAAAAAGGTTCAATAATTTCTTTTTAATTTTAAACAATTAGGAACAGATAAACCTTTATTATTTTGTTGCCTTTCATTTCATTCTCATTCTTCAAACTTTTAATTCGATATCTCATTTCGTCTGGATATATGTACAGTCTGTCAAGTTAAAGCGTGGGTGGCTTTACTCGCAGTCGGTAAGGTGTATCGACATGATTTTGGTGTCAAAATATTAAGAAGAGCTCCCT
>NC_046659.1:60716746-60717924 GCF_010883055.1 Belonocnema kinseyi
AGAGGGAGCTCTTCTTAATATTTTGACACCAAAATCATGTCGATACACCTTACCGACTGCGAGTAAAGCCACCCACGCTTTAACTTGACAGACTGTATGGTGAAAAAAATTACAATAAGATATAGGTATCGGATAAATATTACACGGCCTTGAATGTCCAAAGAATAATTAAGTTTCACGCAAAATAACAATATATTGCTTCAAAAATTAATGTCTGGGAATTCTGAACTTTTGAACCGGAGAGAAGTGACATTGTAACCGTTTTTCAATTTTAGACTAGTGCAAATTTAAGTTTTCGTACAATGATCAATCAAGATTAAAGTACAATATTTGGCAATATTAAATAATTTTAAACTAAATATAAATCTTACAAGTTTGCTACTTTTTAATTTCAAAATCTTTTAAATCGTCGAAACAAAATTAAATTGAAATTTTATGAAAATACATATGTATCGGCTTGAAATTCTTTGCTACATTTTTTTTGGCTCAAAATTGTTCATCTAGAACAAATTAAAAAATTTTAAATAGTAACTGTTCATGGCAGGCCACGGAAAGAATGGTTGGAATGTGTAAATGAGACCCTAAATCGCAGAGACATGAGAAGCCATAGAAACACGAGAGCTTGCATAGAAAACTTCATGGACGTGAAGGAATCTAGAGAGGTATGCCAGGGCAGAGAAGTGTGGCGACAAGTAGTTTATAAAAAGAGGGTCAGTACAGTGAAGACACCTGGAACAAAAGACATTGGATTCTAATGGGCCCGAGTGGGGAACCTCACATGACGACTTTGTGAGGCTCTTCACTTGGGGTGATTTGTAGAGAGATTGATCAGCAACCTGAGTCGGAGCAGCGTTTCGGAACAAACATGTTATTTAAGTAAATATCACGGTAGTTCTAGATCATTTTAAAATTCCATACCTCCTGTTATCCGTTTTGTATCCGTGAGTCACCCCTACCCTGAAACGGAAAAGTGGCTAAATGGTATAATAATAATAATAATAACTATGTATGGCAACAATAATATAATCTCCAAAATGAGTGATGTAATGCAAAAGTTTTAACTTGTATATATAATTAAAAATTTGTCATAAGGACAACCGCAGGATTTCGCCGGGAGCGGGTGCTAATCTGAAAAATTGCACCCGCTTTCAGCGAAATTGCGGTAAAATTTCAGCCAT
>NC_046659.1:60718024-60725016 GCF_010883055.1 Belonocnema kinseyi
GCATGCAAGGATAAGGCTGCTTACTCTGAGAGATCGCCTGGTATCCCAGAGTCACCGTTCTAGACACCTCACCCAGGTGCCATTCAGCTTTCGGCACGGTTTCCACACCTCCGCTTGGGCGTTAATTCCTTCGGGACCACCCCTGGACAATTGTCCGCGACTGCCTATTTATTTTTGTAAGCATATTCAGCAGAAACCCTTGGTACAGGGACCCTCTATCCGCAACCTGAGGACGCGTTCGGTGGCTTTGTCATAGGCCCTTCGGTTTGATTCTAGAGGAATCAAAACCGAATATATATATATATAAATACATATATTCAAAATAATATCTCACTTTTCAATATTTTTTGAAAAAGGGATAGAATTAAAGATCAGTCGAAATTTAGTTTTGTAATTATATTATTTTTTCCTCTCGCAGAAAAATGTTGTAAAAAAATTCTAAAAAAAAACTACTACTACTACTACTGTTTTCATTTTAAATTTAGTGTGTTCACTGTTTATATTTTTATCAATTTGGAAAAGCCTGAAAGTTGAAAAGGTTTCTAGTATAAAAACATTCAAGTTGTTACGCTTAAACACAATATTGAGACTAGTATCATTTTAAAAACTTGGTTTTTTCAAATTGGGGTCTCCTTTTAAGATTGAGATTGTTTTCAGTGTTAATTAGCCTTTACATTTTTAATTTTATATTCGAATGAAATAAAATTTGAGTATTTCTAAACTTATACACCATAAAAGAAATCTTGCAATTTCAAAATGGTCAGATCGACAAAAAGAACCTTAAAAATCAGAATATATTTTGTTCATATTTGATCAAATCGATGGTTTCAAAAATTGTATCACATCATTATTATCCAAACAGCTTTGCCGTAATCATTTGGATGATCAAAATTTAAATTGAAAAATACAAAAATCGTATTATCCACAGATAGAAGCCTACAATAAAAAATTAATCGTATTCAAAAACTTACAACATCTATAATTTAATTATTTTTTGCTTAAATATAAACATGTTTGCTAATTAAAAATTTGTTTGCGTTGCAATTTTTATTTAAGTAAAAAATGGTATGTTTTGATTGTTTTTAAACACATTTTTACATGTAGACTTTAATTACTTATTAACAAAAGAAATTTCAAGTAAAAATCGTACATAGTTATTATATATCATATAATTTATTTCATTTATTAGTCCGTTCGGACAGCTGGAATTGTTTAAGGCTCCTCATTTGATCACCGAAGTTAAGCAGCGTTTGAAGCAGTTATACTTGGATGGGAACCGCTGTACTTGATGGGAATGTATTTATATTAGCTTTTAAGTTGCCTTCACTCTTACAATAATAGTAATAATTATAACAATCAATCCATTCATGCATCTCTTTTTCTTCGAGATTATTATTCGAAACTTTATTTTCGTAACATTCCAATTTTTTAAAAGAAGAGCCAAAATACATTTATATAAGAAACATTTTTTTGCATGAAATTATACTTTTTGAATAACTAATGCAACACTCTTGAAAGTATGTACTTAAACTGCAACATCCAAAGAACAATGCTACGAAAACTTTCAACTTTCATTTTTAAAATAAAATCTTTTTACACAGCTTCGATTTCGATGATTGGACTTGGTGCTGCTGACGTTTGGACATCTCCAGCCCTGCCTCATCTGAAAAGTAATGAATCGGAAATGAAGATCTCTCCAGTGGAAGCTTCCTGGGTAGCATCCTTACTTCACGTGGGAGCAATATTTGGTTATTTTCTCTACCCTTACATGATGGACTCTATAGGACGAAAGTACACATTACTTTTCCTCTGTATTCCTCAAATAGCTTCATGGATCACAACAATCTTAGCCAGGGACGTTTACACCCTTTATGCGTCAAGAACCATCGGTGGATTAGGTTATTGTGCAGCATGTGCAGTACAAGGAATTTATATATGTGAAATTAGCTCAAAGAACATCCGAGGAATTTTACTTCTCTTTTCAGAAGTGAACTATCAAATAGGCACTTTGATGCTTCTGATAATAGGTGCATTATGTTCCTACAAGCACATGAACTTATCGATGCTTTTAGCGCCTCTCCTATTTCTCCTAACATTTATTTTTATGCCAGATACTCCGCATTATTATTTAAAAAAAGGGAATGATAAACAGGCTCTCGAGAGTATCTCGAGACTGAGAGGCACGAAAAATATAAAGATACTCGAACCTGAAATTGTAAAAATAAAAAACGCTATAATCGAAGGGCAAGAGTCAAACGAAAATGCGATTAGACAATTATTTGTGAATAAACGTTATCGAAGAGCTTTATTGATTGTACTAATTGCAAATGCAACTAAAGGACTTTCAGGTTCATTTGTGATTGGTACTTACACTGAGCAGATTTTCACCGATAGTGGATTTACATTAGCACCTGAATATTCCACAATTATAGTTGCAGTTGTGAAAATAATTGCAGGACTTATAGGTTCGCAATTAATAGAATACGTTGGAAGAAGAGTCTTGTACCTCTATTCTGGAATTGTGGGATCTTTTTCTCTGGTAGTAGTAGGATTATTCTTTTTTCTTAAATTGTATCTCAAAATAGATGATCTTTCTGCAATAGGTTGGCTGCCACTTTTTGGGTTAGCATCTTTTCAGATAGTATCTGCTGCCAGTTTAAACCCGATACCGGTTGTTCTCATACTAGAACTTTTTCCGACTGAAGTCAAAAGTCTTGCTTCGGCTATAGCATTTATTGTTTTTGAACTTTTTGTATTTTTTATTACGTTTATCTTTAATGGATTCAATGAAATAGTAGGCATTTACACCACCTTTTGGATTTATGCAGCTGTCTGTATTACTGGAACTTACACTATCTTCTGCATCACACCTGAGACTAAGGGAAAGACTTTGGAGGAAATTCAAGAGTTGTTGGATTAAAAAATGATGACTTATTGTTTATCTCTTGTTAATATATTGAAACTGATTTTTGTATATAGAGTGACTTTTTTCTATCTATTCTTTAACTTTTCTCTTATATAATAGAAAACGCTGGGAAAGTTATTTCCACTTTTCCCTGCGTCTGAGGATAGATTCTATCCTGGCCTGATAACTTTGCAAAATGTTTTTAATTTTATTCGTAAGAGCATTGTACGGAGGATGTGCTGACTTGGATTCCATCTCTATAATAAAGTAGGTTCCAACTCCTTTGAGTTTTTAGTAAAATAGTGGCTGGTCCATTATTAATAATGGTTATGTGCGAGCTGATTCTCACGTAAAATTGAATAAACAAATAATCCTACCATTCCCGCCCATTTTCTTAATTTTGTTCTTTCTTTTTCTAAAATATAAATTAACAGTAAAATAAATGAGTTAATTTAATTAAAGTATACGAATATTTATCCCGACTTTTATGATCGGATTAATTAAAGTTTAGAAAAATAAAACAATATAACTTCGTTCGGGAGTGGGGTCCAATATTTTTTCTTCTTTAAGACGCAGTCTCTGAACTTTGTTTCTCTCGATGCAAACATATAACAATTTTTTATTTATTTTGAGATGAAAGATAATGCTTAGGAACTGCTTGTTTAATTTTTACACCTTTTTCAACAAAGTATACAGAACTAAACAATAATAAACCTATCTCAAATTAACCTAAGGAACTGCTTGTTTAATTTTTGCATCGTTTTCAACAAAGTATACGTAACTAAACAATGATGAACTGCTAGGTGTTTAAAAAAATCAAGGTTTTTATTGCTTAATACTTCCTTACGTTAGAAAAATGGGTTTATTACACAGGGCCACAAACTGGGTTTGGGAGTCTACTCGGATTCTAATAGGTATACTTTATGTTTTTGGGGTGGTTGAACACGAATCCATTCGCCGAATTGAGCCAGCACGTCACGATTTTTTGCAGTAAAATTTAAAAAATGGTTAAAAACCTGGAATTTCTGCATAAATTTCGTCCCCAAACCTACAAATCCCAAATTAACAAGCCCAAAACCCACAAACCTACAAACTCTAAACCCACAAAACACACAACCACAAGCTCCATATCTACAAACGTACAAACCTCAAACTAACAAACCATAATCCCACAAACCCTAAACCCACAAGCTCCATATCCACAAACGTTTAAACCCCAAATGAACAATCCCAAACCCACGAACAGCAAGCCCACTAACCCCAAATTAAACGAATTTCTCCTCCAGTAAAAATGCTTCGACTTGAGTTCGACTTGAATTGCCCCCAATAAAGACATGCTG
Organism: Belonocnema kinseyi; assembly: GCF_010883055.1. NCBI lineage: Eukaryota > Metazoa > Arthropoda > Insecta > Hymenoptera > Cynipidae > Belonocnema > Belonocnema kinseyi. The sequence goes on from NC_046659.1 coordinate 60,722,270, forward strand.
AAGTCGAAAAGTTCGACTTCAGCATGTCTCAGTTATGAGACGGAGCCAGTCTTCAATTTATGTCTTTGAGACAAGTTTCTGTGTCTTCAAGAAATAAATTTATCTCTTGAGTCGAATTTTTATGGCTAATCTTTGTTAATGATTAAACAATCTTGTATATTTTTATAAAATATTTATATTCAATCAACTCATTTACTGATTATCATTTATATTATACTTGTTTCACGATGATACCGAAAATGTTGCTTGTTTTTACATATTTCTAACAGCTTAGGAGATCCTTCCAGAAAGTTACAATTTTTATTTTGTTGAAAAAAATTTTAAAGGGACCTACAGATTCCTAAATTTTTTAAATTAAAAATAAAATATTTAATAATTACAAATTTTTTATTGATCAATTTTAGTCTCATTTATGAGCCGAAAAAGGTTCTTATTGAGGCAGGTTTACTTGAGACAAGTAAACATCGTCTTAGCCAAGCCAAGGCTAGACTTGAGGCTGGTAAACGCCGTTTTACTTGCCGTGGCCATAAAAGTAAGACGAAGGCTTATGCCTTGGCTCAGTTTTGAGACGCAGCCAAATATCGATGTCTTGAAGAATTTAAGATATAACCAAGTCGAACTCAAGTCGAAGAATTTTTTGCGCGATCAAATCGTTATTATAAAATGTGAGGTATTTGGGTTTGTGGAGTTGAGATTGGTGGGTTTGTACGTTTTTGGATATAGAGCTTGTGTATTTGGAGTTTGTGGGTTTGGAGGTTGTTGGTTTGGGATTTGTGGGTATGTTGATATGGAGCTTGTGGGTTGGGGGGGGGGGGGGGGGGGGGGGGTAGGTTTGGGGTTTAGGGTTTTTGGGTTTGGGATTTATTAGTTTGTGGGTTTGAGACTTGTTAATTTGGGATTTGTAGGTTTGGGGACGAAAGTTATTCAGAAATTCCAGATTTTTAACCATTTTTTGAATGTTACTACAAATCCTGACGTGCTGGCTCAATTCTGCGAATGTATTCGTGTTCAGAGACCCCAAAACATAAAGTATATCTATTTGAATCCCAGTAGACTCCCAAAACCATTTTGTGATCCTGTGTCATTGAGACACAAACATTTGTAGTTTTTCTTTCATCATAAAGATTCTATAAACCAGTCGATGTTCAGTTTTCATTAAATTTGGTTTGAATACAAGGAAGTTTTCTTTTTGAAATTTAAAACAAAACCTGCTTTCAATATTTTTAGTTAGAAAAAATACCATCATAAAAATATTCGATGTGTACAGTAAAATCACCAATTCTTAGCACCTTAGCCTTATTAATGGCATGCCAAAAACCGAAGTGAATTTCTTTTATATTGGAAATATACTTTATTACCCTGAATAAGAATAATATGAATTCTATGTAAAAATTGTAGTAGAATTGGATTAACTAATACAAAACATGCTAAAAAATGTTTTATCTGTGAAATCAGAGAAGGGTGACAACAATTAGGGAGGGGGGGAGCAATAATTGGTGCTCTTACCCTATATGTTGTAGCAAAAAAATAAAATGCATATTTTATTAAGGGGTAATGGGAAAAAGTCAAAAAATTCATGGATATGAGAAAAAAATTTTCAAACAAATTGCAGCTGAGAAATATGAGATATAATAAAAATTATTTTTTAAATGAACAAAAATGTACAACTATATTATCTTTAGTTCTAATAAAGATATTAAAGTGATTCAAACTGCAAACTGTAACGGATGGACGGTAATCGCCCTTTCTTCGACCAGTTGTTCTGAATCCTTGGGTGGCACCTGGCACGTCCTCGGCAGCAAAAAAAGGATCCGGGCTATTTTGTGGTATTTATTTTCCATCAACGACAAAAAATTTCTAAAAATATCGTGATTTTCACAAAAAATAAGACTTTCCGGGAGATTGGAAATAATTACAGAGCCTATCCGTTACAGTTTGCAGTTTCAATTGCTTTAATATCTTTATTAAAACTGCAGATAATATAGTTGTACATTTTTGTATTTTTAAGCAATAATTTTTATGATATCTTAAATTTTTCAACTGCAAATTGTTTAAAACAGTTTTCCTCACACTCATGATTTTTTTCAAATTTTTCCATTGACCCTTGTATAAGAAATAATGCTCTAAACTTGACTGTTCTTAAATGTACCCCAATTCCTTACTTTTTTTTACATTTTTCAGTCTGCAAAGCACAACATTTTTTTTACATAAATTTCTTTAAGCGCATTTACGTAGAACACTTTAAGCAATCATATGACTATTTTTTATTGTGCAATATACCTTTAACAATATACCTTTAAGAAGTTATCATATACAACTGTTAGGCCTATAAAATTTTAGGAAAAATGCATTCAAAAAGCTGGGATACTAGATTCGCGAATCCACTTTTTCCGTGTATAATAAGCATTTTATTTTCTTAATAAAACATATAGGGTAAGAGCATACATTATTATTACCCCCTCACTCTCCCTAGCTACTTGTTGGCACCCTTCTCTGATTTCGCAGATAACACATTTTTTAGCATGTTTTCTATCAATTAATCCAATTCTACTATCATTTTTACATAAAATTCATATTGTTATTAAAATTTTTTTAATTTATCTGCTATATCACCAGAGATTGTACCTTACCGACAGCAGATCAATCCTCCAAACCATGAAGGCAGAAAATCTACACAATATCGATCAAGTTAAGAATCTTCAATAACAGAAAATGCTTAACATCTTAATAAGACTAGATGGAAAATA